>NC_053431.1:30824646-31134227 GCF_007990345.1 Gossypium hirsutum
TAAGTGTGCGAGTTTGACTATGTAGCACTAAGTGTGCGATTTTATTACGTAGCACTAAGTGTGTGAGTTGATTATATAGCACTGAGTGTGCGGGCTCAACATACATTCGTGAATCATTATGGACACTATGTGTGCGACACTATTGAGTCGATCGCGGACAGCGGATCGGGTAAGTGTCTTGAGTACGTGGCTAATAGGTGCTATGCTTATACTTGGTGTTGAGCTCGGTAAGTTCGAACCTATGTGACAAATATACTTGAAGTCACGTACATAGAATTTATCGTAGGATGGGTGAAAGGCCGTATAGTCGTTTGATTGTAACGAAAATAAATCGATTTATGAAAATACTTCAATGTCCTATTGATGAGTATATAGAATGTGAATGCATGAATTGATATGAAATTGAATCGATAGGTTGGAGGAACTATGGTATGGTTCGGTATGGATGGAGTAAATTGTCTCGATCCATTTTGTTTCCTCTTGTGATAATGTTATTGATAGATGGTAGTGCATTGCTTATGACTTACTGAGTTATAAACTCACTCGATGTTTCCTTGTCACCCATTATAGGTTGCTTGGACTCATCTATTTTTGCGGGGTCGGGCCGTCATCGAAGTCATCACACCGGATAGCAAGTTTTGGTACTTTCTTCTTAGTTGGCTTAGAGGAACATTTTGGCATGTATAAGCTATTACGTTGTGTTTGAATTTTGGCATGTAAACTTTAAGCCATGCGAAAATGGCACGAATGTTCGAATGAGTTGGATCAAGGGTAGGCATGAAATGGGCCTAGTTACTTTCGTAACAGATGCTGGCAGCAGCAGTGTCATGAGATTTAAAAATCACTAAAAATAGTAGGAGTGGAATTAATTGATGAATAAATTATGTAATCGAAGCTCGATGAGTCTGTTTTCATGAGGAAGTAACGAAAAGATCATATGGGCAGTGTATTAAGAGATAATCAGATTTTTGTGGGACAGGGCCAGAACGGTTTCTGGATTCCCTGCTCCGACTTTGGAAATTTATTATAAATTAACCAGAGATAATTAGGGGTCGTACCATATATGTACAGATTCCTCTCTGAGTCTAGTTTTCATAGAAACAAACGGCATCAGTATTGAAGCCCGTGCAGGGAGATATCCAAGTCGTAATGGGCAAAGGTTAGTGTAGTCGACCCCTGCAACTTGGGAGACTTTGACTAATAAACTGTACTAATTGGCCCGACCAAAAATTCTAGAAAAAAATACATAGATGGGCACATGAGTCTAGTTTCTGGGAAAAATTACGGAACTGATTTTCGAGTTACGAAACTCAAGATATGATTTTAAAACGACTAGTACACAGATTGGGTAGTGTCTGGAAAATAAATTTTATAAGGGGTTAAAGTCAGTTAACACCTCGTGATCGACTCCGGTGTCGGTTTCGAGTTCGGGGTGTTACATTTGATTGGTATCAGAGCTATGGTTTAGTCGGTTCTAGGACTACCATAGCACGTATGAGTCTAGCTATACATGCCATAATGTTAATGTTTAAAAGGGTGATGACTTCTGACGGTTGAAATGTTTTTGTTTTGATTAGTAAATGGATCCCGGTGAAGAAAGAACCCTAGCGGATGACGTTGAGAGCGTAGCGGCTGCTCCTGCACAAGGGACGCCGCCTGTTGAACCTCAGTCGTCTGCGAATAATCAAGGTGAGGGGGCTAAACAAGCCTTCTTTACCATGATGAATGAGTGGGTCGCGCAATATGCCCGAACCAACCCGGCTGTCCAACAATTCCCAAATTTGAATAATCCACCCCAAGAGCCTGTAATGCCATCAGTCGCTGATCCTGTGAGGCTGAGTAAGCCACCTGTAGACTTGATTAGGAAGCGTGGGGCCGAGGAGTTCAAGGCCATAGTAACTGATGATGCCGAAAGGGCCGAGTTCTGGCTTGATAACACCATTCGGGTGTTCGATGAATTGTCATGCACACCCGACGAATGTTTAAAATGTGCTGTATCTTTGTTGCGAGACTCAGCCTACTATTGGTGGAGGACCTTGATTTCCATAGTCCCGAACGAGCGAGTAACTTGGGACTTCTTTCAAACGGAATTCCGGAAGAAATTTATTAGCCAACGGTTCATTGATCAGAAGCGTAAGGAGTTCTTGGAACTCAAGCAAGGCCGTATGACTGTATCCGAATACGAACATGAATTCGTAAGACTCAGTAGGTATGCCCGGGAGTGTGTAGCTGATGAGGTTGCTATGTGCAAAAGATTCGAGGAAGGATTGAATGAAGATTTAAAGCTACTAATGGGTATTTTGGAAATAAAAGAATTCGTAACACTAGTCGAACGAGCCTGCAAGGCGGAAGAACTTGGAAAGGAGAAGAGGAAGGCTGAATTTGAAGCTAGAGATTATCGTAAAAGATCGACGGGTAAAGCTCCGTTCTCAGCTGTAAAGAAGTTCAGGGAGGACATTAATAAGTCGAGGGCGACTGCGGGAATTTCCATCAGGGCAAGACCATCGATGGGCTCCCGAGCTACTTCGGTAGCTAGTGTGGGCAATAATCGTCACGAGAAACCTGAATGTCCCCAATGTGGAAGACGACACCTAGGTGAATGTTGGGGCAAGTCTACTAACAGGGCCTGTTACGGATGCGGTTCGAAGGACCACTTCATTAGAGATTGCACGGAGCTGGATGAGAAGAATAAGATTCAAGGTGCAAGACCTAGTGGAGTGACATCTAGAGGTAGACCACCGAGAATTTCAAGAGGCAGGAGTGGTAGTCAGAGGGGGCCTCTGATACGGCCGATCGCGCCGAGAACCGTACTCCTGCTAGAGCATATGCCATTCGCGCACGAGAGGAGGCATCCTCCCCGACGTCATCACTGGTACCTTCACTCTCTTTGATACTAATGTGATTGCATTGATTGACCCTGGCTCTACTCATTCATATGTATGCGAAACCTTAGCATCCAGTAAGACTCTACCTATTGAGTCTACTGAGCTAGTAATTCGAGTGTCAAACCCTTTGGGTCAATGCGTACTTGTTGATAAAGTGTGTAAGAGATGCCCTCTAATAATCTGAGAATCCTGTTTTCCGGCCGATTTGATGCTTTGCCGTTCGACGAGTTTGATGTTATTCTTGGTTTGGATTGGTTAACCGCGCATGATGCGGTTGTGAATTGCAAAAGCAAGACTATCGATTTGAGGTGCGCGAATAACGAAATAATCCGAGTTGAGTCTGCGGACTTAAGGGGGTTGCCAGCTGTAATATCAGCAATGTTGGCCCAGAAATATGTAAGGAAAGGGTGCGAAGCATACCTCGCGTATGTACTTGATGACAAGGAGTTAGAAAAGAAACCCGAGTCGGTGCCGTGGTTTGTGAATACCCGGATGTTTTTCCTAAAGAGTTACCGGGTTTGCCACCTGTTCGGGAAGTAGAGTTTGGAATTGAGCTTGTACCTGGAACTACGCCAATTTCGATCGCTCCGTATCGTATGGCACTAACCGAGTTAAAAGAGTTGAAAGCTCAGTTGCAAGAATTGACGGATAGAGGTTTCGCTCGACCGAGTTTCTCACCTTGGGGTGCACCAGTATTGTTCGTGAAAAAGAAGGACGGAACCATGAGGTTGTGCATTGACTATCGTCAACTGAATAAAGTGACGATAAAGAATAAGTATCCGTTACCGCGTATTGATGATCTGTTCGATCAATTAAAGGGAGCATCGGTGTTTTCAAAGATAGATTTGAGATCGGGTTATTATCAGTTGCGGATTCGAGATTCGGACGTACCCAAAACTGCTTTCAGAACGAGGTACGGTCACTACGAGTTCTTAGTGATGCCGTTCGGGCTCGCTAATGCCCCTGCGGTGTTTATGGATTTGATGAATCGGATCTTCAGGCCGTATTTGGATAGGTTCGTAGTTGTGTTTATTGATGACATCTTGGTCTATTCAAGAGATGAGACCGAACATGCTGAGCATCTGAGGCAAGTGATGCAAATTTTGCGGGATAAGCAGTTATATGCTAAGTTCAGTAAGTGTGAGTTCTGGTTAAGAGAGGTTAGCTTCTTGGGTCATGTGGTATCCGCATCGGGTATTTGAGTTGACCCGAGCAAAATTTCAGCCATACTTAACTGGAAGCCTCCGAGAAATGTTACCGAAGTCTGGAGCTTTCTAGGGCTCGCCGGTTATTACCGACGATTTGTCAAAGGTTTCTCGATGATAGCCACACCAATGACGAAGTTGCTTCAAAAGGATGTTAAGTTCGAATGGACGGAGAAATGTCAGAAAAGCTTTGATCAACTGAAAACTCATTTGACTGAAGCTCCAATTTTGGTGCAACCCGAATCGGGTAAAGAGTTTGTCGTTTATAGTGACGCATCCCTACTTGGGTTGGGTTGCGTATTGATGCAAGAAGGTCGAGTTGTGGCCTATGCGTCGAGACAATTGAAGCCACACGAGAGAAATTATCCGACCCATGATCTCGAACTAGCCGCCATTGTGTTTGCATTGAAAATATGGCGACATTATTTGTTTGGTGAGAAGTGCCATGTGTTTTTGGATCACAAAAGTCTCAAATATTTGATGACTCAACGAGACTTGAATCTGCGACAAAGACGTTGGCTTGAGTTGTTGAAAGATTACGAGCTTGTCATTGATTACCACCCGGGAAAGGCTAATGTGGTTGCGGACGCCTTAAGCCGGAAATCACTGTTTGCTTTGCGAGCGATGAATGTACACTTGTCTGTTCTACCTGACAATGTGTTAGTAGCTGAATTAAAAGCCAAACCATTATTGACTCATCAAATTCGTGAAGCTCAGAAAGTCGATGATGAATTGGTTGCAAAACGAGCTGAGTGTGTTCCGAACAAGGAATCGGAGTTTCAGATTGATGATGATGGTTGTTTGAGGTTTAGAAGTCGTTTGTGCGTTCCAAGGAATTCGGAACTCATTCCGATGATCCTGAACGAAGCCCATTGTAGCCGAATGTCAATTCACCCGGGGAGCACGAAAATGTACAACGACTTGAAACGTCGGTTTTGGTGGCATGGTATGAAGCGAGACATCTCCGACTTTGTTTCGAGATGTTTAATATGTCAACAAGTGAAAGCGGAACATCAAGTGCCTTCAGGGTTACTTCAGCCGATCATGATACCCGAGTGGAAATGGGACCGAGTCACAATGGACTTTGTGTCCGGACTGCCATTGTCCGCAAGTAAGAAGGATGCGATTTGGGTTGTTGTTGATAGGCTGACTAAGTCGGCTCACTTTATCCCCGTGCGTACGGATTTTTCATTGGATAAACTAGCCGAATTGTATGTTTCTCAGATTGTGAGATTACATGGAGTACCTATTTCTATCGTGTCGGATAGAGATCCGAGATTCACCTCGCGATTTTGGAAGAAATTGCAAGAAGCTTTGGGTACCAAGCTGCATTTTAGCACCGCTTTTCATCCCCAAACCGATGGTCAATCCGAGCGGATAATTCAGATACTCGAGGATATGCTGAGATGCTGCATCCTTGAGTTTAGTGGTTCATGGGAACGGTATGTACCTTTGATCGAATTCGCTTACAACAATAGTTTCCAATCAAGTATTAAGATGGCACCTTATGAGGCTTTGTACGGTCGTAAATGCCGTACTCCATTGTTTTGGACCGAGCTCGGTGAAAGTAAAATTTTCGGAGTTGATTTGATTAAAGATGCCGAACAGAAAGTAAAGGTAATCCGTGAAAGTCTGAAGGTAGCCACAGATCGTCAAAAATCGTATGCGGATCTGAAACGGAAGGACATTGAATATCAGGTGGGAGATAAAGTGTTCCTCAAAGTTTCGCCTTGGAAAAAGGTACTCAGATTTGGCCGTAAAGGCAAGTTGAGCCCGAGATTCATTGGGCCGTACGAAATTTCCGAACGAGTGGGGCCGGTTGCATATAGATTGATTTTGCCTCTTGAACTTGAAAAGATTCACGACGTCTTTCATGTTTCGATGCTTCGGCGCTATAGATCTGATCCTTCGCACATAATTAGTCCGTCGGAGGTTGAAATTCAGGCTGATATGAGCTATGAAGAAGAACCGATTCGTATCCTAACTCGTGAAGTGAAAGAGTTGCGAAATAGAAGGGTTCCGTTGGTTAAGGTGTTGTGGCTTAAACACGGGATCGAGGAAGCAACCTGGGAACCCGAGAGCTCGATGAAAGAACGATACCCAAACCTATTTACCGGTAAGATTTTCGGGGACGAAAATTTCTTATGTGGGGGAGAGTTGTGACAACCCAAATTAGACCCTGGTCGGAATGTGGTTTCGAGACCACATTACCGAGCCAAAAATTTATTTTCGTGTTTTAATTGCATAAATTGTTGTGTGACAGTGAATATATGAGAAATTAAATGCTTAATATTAGCATTAGGATTGTGAATTAATTCAAAAAGGACCTAGTTGACGAAGTTAGAAAAGATGATAGATGAATTATAAGGATTAATTAATAATAGGGTGAGGAAGCATGGCTTTGCATGTCAAATTGCCCATAAAATTCATGGTGGCCGGCCAAGGAGTGATGATGCTCCACTCATTCTAATTTAATATGTTTCTTTGGTGAACAAATGATGGGGATAATAATAGAAAAGGGAACAAAAAAAAAATGGGTGTCATACTTGCCATCTCCTAGCCGAAAAACCAAGAAAAAGAAGAGTGTTCATGTTTTCTTTCTTTTCCAATTGTTCTAACTAGAGGAAGAAGAGGAAGCAAGATTCGGCCAAGGTGGTCCTTTAGACCAAGGTATGTTCAATGATAATTTTGGAAGCTTACACTACCTTTGGGGTGATGAGTCTAGATTCTATCTATTCCATGGTTGGATTTGGGGTTGTTGGAGAGATAGGATTCGGCTAAGGAGTTTAAAAATAAAAGCTAGTTGATACCTTGATGCTATTAGCATGCTAGTTATATGGATGTGTTAAGTTGCTTGTTATGTTAGCATGAAAGTTGAAAATTGTTAAGCTATTTTGTTGGAGGTGCCGAACTTAGGACTAGGAAGAGAATGAGTATTCGGCTAACATAGTGGAAAGGTGGTGTTGCCGATTGCTAGATTTAGATTAGGGGAGTGGCTATAATGGGCATTAAGATGTGGAACTTAAGAAATGTAGTTATATGTGGACTTACATGATGTTACAAATAGATGTGAAAATATGCTAGATTAGGAAAACTCGATTAAGTGTTCATGAGATGAAATTAGGTGTTTAAATGATGTTATAGTTGACATTGTACATGTATACATGCATTTCGGCCATGGTCTTTGCTTGAATTTGAGATTTGTAATGTGATTTTCCTAAATTGTCTATGAATTTTTGGTTGTTGATTCCATGGTAATGGTATATTGAATCCATGAAAATTTAGTAAGGTTGCATTCGGCAACTTGCTTGGAATTAAAAATTGATGTCTAAGCTTAGGTGATTTCAATGATGATATATATATATTCATAAGTATATTTAGTTGATTCGGCTTTGGTAGTTGCATGAGGTTATTAGCCGAATATACTAATATACATATACACGTGAAATTGGATTGTAAATATTTAGCAAGGTGGTTAAACTAGTTAAATTATTGATTTAGCTCAAGGAGTTAAAGGAGGTGAATCGAGCAAAGGCAAAGAAAAGGTTATCGAGTAGCCGAGTTGGAACCGTCTTACCCAACACGAGGTAAGTCATTAAGCATGTAGTTGGTATTATTTCAAATGGTCATAATGTGTATGTATTGATGCTGATTGGAATGAATAAATATACATATATATATATGCATGTACGTATGTGATGATGAAATTGTTGAATGAAAGAAAAGAGGTAAGATGTACTGAGTTGTTGATCTCGGCACTAAACGTGCGGGATGACCATTTATGACCATGAGATTGGCGCTAAGTGCGTGGGATTAAATTGTACAGCACTAAGGGTGCGATTTGACTATGTTGCACTAAGTGTGTGAAATGAATATGATGCACTAAGTGTGCGATTGACCATGCGGCACTAAGTGTGCGAGTTTGACTATGTAGCACTAAGTGTGCGATTTTATTACGTAGCACTAAGTGTGTGAGTTGATTATATAGCACTGAGTGTGCGGGCTCAACATACATTCGTGAATCATTATGGACACTATGTGTGCGACACTATTGAGTCGATCGCGGACAGCGGATCGGGTAAGTGTCTTGAGTACGTGGCTAATAGGTGCTATGCTTATACTTGGTGTTGAGCTCGGTAAGTTCGAACCTATGTGACAAATATACTTGAAGTCACGTACATAGAATTTATCGTAGGATGGGTGAAAGGCCGTATAGTCGTTTGATTGTAACGAAAATAAATCGATTTATGAAAATACTTCAATGTCCTATTGATGAGTATATAGAATGTGAATGCATGAATTGATATGAAATTGAATCGATAGGTTGGAGGAACTATGGTATGGTTCGGTATGGATGGAGTAAATTGTCTCGATCCATTTTGTTTCCTCTTGTGATAATGTTATTGATAGATGGTAGTGCATTGCTTATGACTTACTGAGTTATAAACTCACTCGATGTTTCCTTGTCACCCATTATAGGTTGCTTGGACTCATCTATTTTTGCGGGGTCGGGCCGTCATCGAAGTCATCACACCGGATAGCAAGTTTTGGTACTTTCTTCTTAGTTGGCTTAGAGGAACATTTTGGCATGTATAAGCTATTACGTTGTGTTTGAATTTTGGCATGTAAACTTTAAGCCATGCGAAAATGGCACGAATGTTCGAATGAGTTGGATCAAGGGTAGGCATGAAATGGGCCTAGTTACTTTCGTAACAGATGCTGGCAGCAGCAGTGTCATGAGATTGAAAAATCACTAAAAATAGTAGGAGTGGAATTAATTGATGAATAAATTATGTAATCGAAGCTCGATGAGTCTGTTTTCATGAGGAAGTAACGAAAAGATCATATGGGCAGTGTATTAAGAGATAATCAGATTTTTGTGGGACAGGACCAGAACGGTTTCTGGATTCCCTGCTCCGACTTTGGAAATTTATTATAAATTAACCAGAGATAATTAGGGGTCGTACCATATATGTACAGATTCCTCTCTGAGTCTAGTTTTCATAGAAACAAACGGCATCAGTATTGAAGCCCCGTGCAGGGAGATATCCAAGTCGTAATGGGCAAAGGTCAGTGTAGTCGACCCCTGCAACTTGGGAGACTTTGACTAATAAACTGTACTAATTGGCCCGACCAAAAATTCTAGAAAAAAATACATAGATGGGCACATGAGTCTAGTTTCTGGGAAAAAATTACGGAACTGATTTTCGAGTTACGAAACTCAAGATATGATTTTTAAAACGACTAGTACACAGATTGGGTAGTGTCTGGAAAATAAATTTTATAAGGGGTTAAAGTCAGTTAACACCTCGTGATCGACTCCGGTGTCGGTTTCGAGTTCGGGGTGTTACAGATTTTAAAGGCTATTGGTAAATTTTCCCTGTTATTTGTTAAATTGAAGTTTTAAATAATGTTTTTAATAACTTAATCACATCTTATTTGGTTGGATTTGTAAAAATTGATTTTATTTTTCAATAGCATTATTGCAATTGGCTTTTGGAAAATTGCGTGTTAAGCATTTTGCATCATTAATTTGGATTGAATGGATTGTTAATTGGAGCATGAGTAACTAAATTTTTGAGCATTGGATGTTGGTGTTATGATTTGTTTAAGATTCATGGACAAAGGCATTTGTCATACTTAATTATATTGATGTTGAAATTGTTAAGCTACATGCTTTTAATGACATTTTTACATATTAAATTCAGTGTTTAAACATAAGATTTTATGCCTTGTATGTATTATAATGTTGGCAACATTGCATGGTGGATCTATTGGATATAGTTGACTTGCTATAGGATTTGTTAGTGCTCACCATTATATGTGTTATTTGTGAGCATATTTCTCAAGAAGTTCTGATTTTTGGAGTGAATAAAAGAGTGTTGAGCTTGTGTCTTGATCGACTATTTAACGTCACAGCAAGAATGTGCAAGCGTACACTGTCGATACAAGTATAGTAGGCAAATGTGAGTTTGTCGGATATCGATCCCACAGGGATGAGTGTCTTTTGTCTATTAATGTTGGTACAATAACCGGATATAAATGAGATGAATTGTGAGGATAGTTGTCGACGAAATAACTTTAAAAACAATAAAAGAAACTATGATAATGATAAACTTAGGATCTCCAACATGAATCTTTTAGCAGAATACTAAGTGCTCACAAGGTATAAAAGTATAGGTGATTGTCGATGCAATAAAGCTCAATGTATATCTTACTTAGTGTTACTCCTCTATTTAATCTTATACTTAACCAAGCACATTAACCTCACATTCCGATGGTGGCAGTATTGCACTAGTAAGAACAAGTGGACTAAAATCCTCTAATCTTCACTCAACTTCCGTTGTAAGGCTTGTTGGCTCAAACTGTCATTGCACTTTCCAGTGTCAGTGATTGCAATAACACTTCCGTGTTAAAAAAAATTCAAACCCCAAGATTAAACCATAAAAGCAAGATTAAATAAGATAACATTTCACCAAGAACTCATCAATACTTCCATACAATCAGAAATTATAGAGTAATCACCAGCATTTAGAAAGAAATAAGAAATAATTGAATGGAGAATATATCCCTAGACAACTCGACTGAATCTCTCTATTCCCTTTTGTCGTGCACTTAGGTCTTCTCGTCAGGAGCTAGTCTGCATCTTGTTTTCACGTTGGCTCACCCATGAGAGGTTTAAGTTGCCATGGCTACAAGCTCCAGGGTCGAATGATGAAGATGATGATGGAGAGAAAAAAAACTCAAGAAGGCTCTTTTTTTCTTCTCATCTCCACCTTTTATGTCCTCCCCCATAGTACAGGTGTCATTTCCCTAAAATTATTCTGTCCTTGTTCGTACAAGTTGGTTATACCAGACTGGATAGCTCACGTAGTTTTGGTTCTTATCTGGACAGTTGTCAAGTGCGGGACAATTCTGAACGCAATTTGGAATTAACCCATGTAGCGACATTGTAGACATCTGTCAAGTGCAGCAATAATTTTAGACGCAATTTGGAATTAACTCATGCGGTGACATTAATGCAATAAGATAGCAAAATTAAGGGTAAAATAGGCTAGGATTCACTGAGTTATAAAATGCAATTTACTAAACTAAAAATGCTAAAAGGTATGCTAAGGATAACTAAATGGGAACAATTTAACCAATAAGTAAGGGAAAACCTATGTTCTTTCTAGTGCTATCATGTCTCCACTTAACGAGACTGTGAGGCAATATAAGAGAGCGTGTGGCTTCAACCCGTTCAACCTTGTATTGTTTCTGATTTGTAGGAGTCTAGAGATCCATTTATTGAATGTTTGATCACATGTTTAAATATTGCCATAGATGTATTATGCCTATATAAGTGTATGTTTATAAGTTAAATTATGATTTCATATGCTATATCAATTTAGAATTTTATTCATGGAATATCATATGTTATTATGATTATAATATGTGATATTGTGACTGAAATTTTAATGCTTAATTTTTCTGGATTTATGCATGAATTGGATGTGATTTACTTATTGTTTTTACGACCATTCACTGAGCTTTTTAAGCTCACACCCTTACACCTTTGTGTAGAGACATTTCTGGCTTGAGGAGTTGAGGAGTGAGTGCAAGGCTGATCCAAGATGAAGGCTCGGTAGTAGCTTAAGATTTCTTCTTTAAAAACAATAGGGGGCATTGTAGCACTTATTGGGGCTAGATTTTATTCAATTGTAATGGACATTGGACATTTATTTGGACATTTATTTTGGTGATGTTATAATTACTTTAATGCTTGACTTTTATGCTTAATTGTTGTGTGGTTTATGGTATGTTGATGAGAGTTCATATGGTGATTGAGAACATGGTGTTTGAAGCATGTATTTTACCATGTATTTTATACTAACATAGTTTATCTATAGCTTGCCAAGGAGTGGAATGCTTGTGGCTAAGGTATGTACCTTGTGTGATATAATTGATGGTTGCTAACTATGATTATAATTTAGTCCTAAAAGTTGATTAGATTAATTGAAGCCTTTAATGATAGGGAAACTCCATAATATTTTAGAATTAGACTTGTGAGTGGTAAAATTTGGTAGAAATATTCTTAGATAATATTTTGGGTAATGTATTAAAATTTTATAATATAATAGCCCGTTTTTGGGTCACATCGAAATAGTGGTTTGGGGACCAAAAATTTGAAGTAGAAATATTTATTTTGTTATTATTTTAAAGTTTACAGTGTAACATCCCAATTTAGGGTCTAGTCAGAATAGTAGTTTTGAAACCACAAATTCAACGTAATAAATTTTTTTTTTATTATATTTTTATGGTATAAAATTTCACGGGATGATTTCATGAAAATTTCGTTCGAAAATTTTGACGTTTGGGCACTCAATTTGGTCAAAAGGACTAAATTGTAAAAAGTGCAAAACTTGAGTTCTAGAACTAGAGGTGTCTAATTGCTATGAAAATTTAAATTGGAGGTCCTTATATGCTAATTAGACCATTGGTTAATTTGTTCGACAAAAATGGACAAGAAACAGGTGAAATAGAATATTTTTAAGTTAGGGCCATTTTGGTCATTTAGTAATTAAAATGAATTAAAAACAAAATTAAAAGCCAATTTTTGTTCATCTTCAAGCTATGGTTGAAACTTGCATGGAGAAACCATGGCTAGGGTTTTCCAAGCTTCCAAGCTCGATTGTAAGTCCGTTCTTGCCCCGTTTTTAATGATTTTTACGTTTTTGAAATCCTCTAACAAGATCTAGCTATTTCTACCATTTATTTGAGCTAGGGTTGATGTTTAAAAATTTACCCATGTCCTACATGTGTGTATTTTGATGTTTAAAGGAGGAATATGAATGTTTTTTGTGTGTCAAATGACTTTTACTAAGTAGTTTTCGGTTAAAACGCTAAAATGGACTAATTTGTAAAAGTTATAAAAATTGTCATAAAAGTGTGATTTAGTGGAAATTGTGGGCTGGTAGTTATGAAAATGATTCGGCTAGGCTTAAAGTACAATGAAATTGAATAAATTTGATTTTACGAGCCTAGGGGTAAAAATGTAAATATGACAAAGATTAGGGGCAAAAATGTAATTTTTTCATAATATGATTTTTGAGTCACAATGAATAATGTGACTAATTATTAAGCTAAATGTGATATTATAGATCAAGGAAAATGAGATTCGGACTTAGATTGGGGCAAAACAAGTATTTGACGATTAAGTCATTTTTCACCATTTTTGGTATCGAGCTAAGTTCGTGAGATAATAATAATGCAATGTTATACTTGAAAGTTAATGCTTGATATTACATGAATTGTAAGTACATGTGTAAATAATGTGACAATATAGTATGTTTTGATGTGTCGACATTATGTGGTAAATATTTTATCATTATTATGTATGCTATGCCTAATGGTGATTTTGTAAGTATGAATGATATTGTGGTCGTTATCCACGACATCACGAGCAAGTACGATGGAGATGTTATGTGCATGTGAGAAAGAATCCCGTTTGAACGTTAGGAATAGTTTAGGATACAAGTGACATGTCACTAGGAATTAAGAAATCCAAATTCATTGAGTTGGTCTGGGTTCGTGATATATACGTGACATCTGAGCTCATTGAGTTGGCCTGAGTTCATGATGTATGTGATACATGTAATTGGGTTCTAGGTCTAGTCTTGTGTGTTCTACCGATGGCTAGGTAGTCCTGAGTGTGTCAGATACCTGACAGCTTGTTTGAGCAGCCTGTGTAGTTACACCCTGACCGATAGCTTATGTGAGCAGGCTCGTGAGCAGCTCTATTTTGAGCATTACATGTTATGAGGTAGCTTTGGCTACGTATGTATATATGGCACTTACGTGTAAGTTTTTTGTGTATCCAATAGTATTACAAGTGTTTAACGGGTAGTTCAAACAATGATTCGATGATAGTCCCAATAGGGTATGTCAAAGACAAGAATGAATATGTGAAAAAAGTTGAAAGGGTATAGGTATGTACGCTAAGCTTATGGTTATTGAGATTTTCAAATGTCGACACCTCGGCGAGCTAAGATGTATGAATTATGATTATGAATTTTGTTGCAATATCATGCTAGCTTACATTGTGAAATTGAACATGGAATCCATGAAATGGTGAATTCATGATTAGTTGAAAATGAACTTATGATAGTTATCGTTATATTGCACTAAAACAGTTTTGAACAGCAGCAGTAGTCCGACTTTGAAAATCCACCAAAAATTGTGAAAATCTAATTAGAGACTAAATAAAATATGAAATTAAAGCTTATTGAGTATATTTTCTTATAAATGAAATGGTGTAAGAAAAAAAATTCATATTATGAGATATTTGAATTTTCGTAAGACAAGGTCAGAGTGATTTCGTATTCCCTTATTCTGACTTTGGAAAATCACTAAAAATTGTAAAAAAAATAATTATGGGTTAGAATTTATATGAATAAATTCTTAATGAGTCTATTTTCAAGAGAGAGAACATCATCCGAATCTCGTATTAAGATATAAGTAATTTTTAGTAAAGAAAGGTCAAAGCTATCAAACAGCAGAACAGAGGTAACTTTGAAGAATAAACTGTACTTATTGGCTAATCCATAAATTTTGAAAATTTCATGTTAGAAATATATATGAGTCTAGTTTCAAATTCTTTTAATGGATCTTAATTTATAATTTTGTAGCTCAAGTTATAAATAATTGAGTGACCATGACTCGAGTGGACAGCTTGTCATGAATATAAGTAAAAAGGTGCAAATATGATTGTATTACCTTGAGATCATGTTGTGAGAATTGGTAGAAGCATGTTAATAAAATGCTTATTATTTTCATATGGACTTACTAATCTTTAAAGCTTACTCCCCTTCTTTTCCTATCTTTTATAGGTTAATTTAGCTAGCTCAGGTTGGAGATTGCTGGAGATGCTATCACACTATCAAGCTATCATGTTGGGTAAAAGTGAATGCAAACCCCTTTGATTTTATGGAATGTATAGAGACTTGTTTATTTTTTGTATGAGTCATTATGAATTGGTTAAATGTATCGGCTTGTGAAAGCTAAAGGTTGTATGTAATTTGTAGCCATGCAAATTGCCTATATTGGCTAATTGGTTGTAAGCCCATATAATTATGCATGTGCATATGGCCATGTTTTGTAATGTGATTTATATTTGCTTGATATATATATATAATGGATATGAATTTATTCATATGTTAATGCCTTTTGAGTGTAAATTCAGCATGAAGTGATTTGGTAAGGCATGATGTTATAATGCATAATAGATGATGGTGTGAAAATGATATGTTATTGCCTTGTAACACCCCTACCCGTGTCTGACGCCGGGACAGGATACGAGGCATTACCGAACTTAAACGCAATCAATCATGCAAACCCGACCATAAAATTTCATTCATATTTCAAAATATTCAATCATATGTACATAGTCCCTTATTTGGGTCTACGAAACTCAAATCATACTTTAGAAGGGGTTCAGGACTAAACCGAGAACCTCCCAAAGTTTTACATCACTTAGAAAATGTTTCATGTTTTGGAGAGTCACACGACAGTGTGGGTAGGCCGTGTGGTCTCACACGCCCATGTGGCTCTGGACACGCCAGTTTCCTCAGTCTGTGTAACTCTCTGTTTATGAAGTCACACCTGTGTGCTAAACCGTGTCTTCCACACGGCTGAGAAACATGGTCGTGTCCCTACCCGTGTGGCTAGCACATAGGCTATTTTCCAAGCCTTTCTGTCACCCTTTACATGCACACACACAAACAAGGATCCAAAAGCATTCAACACCCTCAATTATGATGTAGACATTTCATTTACTTATCAACATTCATGTGTTACACTAATTCTCACGTTAAATCAAGTCTAGACACACCATATCTTATTCATTTGGCTTTATGAAATACCTTACCACTTATACCTTTATACCATAGTTATCTTCATGACTATTTAATTCCAACTTATCATCAAGCATAACCTTCTACCCAATTCATAACTTTATATAGTGTCTACATTTCACATGCATAAAACAATATGCTTGACTAAGATATTCTACACCAATTCCATATTCAATTTAACATTATTACTATTTCTCACCTTATACCATTGCACCATGGTTACCAAACTATCCATCAAACGTCCATGTTCAAGGCGTTATCATTTTATTTCCACATTACACATTTAATTCATGGTCATGACCACCTCGATTGGTCATAAAACATGGATTCAACACACATAATATATTACAAACCATGCATGGCAAACAGACATATTCACATCAGAATTATTAGGCACAACATGAATAGCTAGATTTACAAGTCGTAATCAATAGCACAATATAGGCCAATACATTTGGCCAAATTATAATAACACATGTTATAAAACTAGATCCCTATACATGCCACTCACTTGATATTTCTAACTTATGTATCAATACTCCAAAGGTATTGGCTTGATAGTGTGATGCTGCCTCCGACGATCTCCAACCCCGTGCTGACCTGAGAACACTAAGGAATGGAAATGAGGGAGTAAGCATTACGCTTAGTAAGTTCGCATGAAAAATAATAAGCAATGTATTAACATGCTATTTTCAAATTCTTTCTATTTATTCAAAGTCCAGTCAAGCTGTTTTCTCGAGTCATAGTCATTAAATTATTTATAGCTGGAGTTACGGAACTCCAAAATAAGATTTGTTAATTTTCCCCGAAGTTAGACTCACATATCTTCTTACCATAAAATTTTCAGAATTTTTGGTCTAGCCAATAAGTACAGTTTATTATTCAAAGTCTCCCCTGTTTCGCTATTCGACAGCTTTGACCTTTCTTCACTAAATTTTTTTATCTCTTAGTACAGGATTCAGATAATGTTCCCACCTATTTCTATTGAAAATAGATTCCTTAAGAACTTAGTAATATGAATTAACCCATAATTATTTTTGTACAATTTCTAGTGATTTTCCCAAGTCAGAACAGGGGATTCCGAACTCATTCTAACACTGTCTCACAAAAATTAAAATATCTCATAATATGAGATTACTTTTTTATACCATTTCCTTTATCTAAAACTAGACTCAATAAGCTTTAATTTCAAATTTTATTTAACATTTAATTCGACTTCCACAATTTTTTGTGGAATTTCAAAGTCAGACTATTGCTGCTGGCCAAATAGTTTTAGAGCAATTAAATGATAATCATCATAAGATTGCCATAAAAATTATTCTCATATGTATCACTCATTTATTAGCATTCTTACCACAAGTCCATTTCACTTCCAATATCCAACACATGTTCGTGTGTTTCGAGGACGTACCTATGCTATCTCTTAGCACCACCACTTGTCCAATCGTGACAATCATATCCATCATAATAGTATCTTATAAGATAAATAAGTTCGTCATGGAAAAAACCCTTTTTATTCATTTCTCATATTAATCCTGGTGAATTTCTTAGAAACTCGATGGATATCCCATTTACCGTCGAATCATGCAAGTGATCATTTCAAGTATGCACTCCCGCGAACCTTGCTCTTACGGCAGGATTATCAGTCTAGGCTAAATCCCTCGTACTATAAACTCATAAAGTAAATATTGGGATTAGTAGTCCAGGGTAAATCCCTTGTGATGAAAAATTACTTTCATGAGCTTGAATCTGAATTACCAGTCCAGGCTAAATTCAGACCCTAATCGGATTACCCATCCAGGCTAAATCCATAATGCACACATATTCTTCGGAAGGCTTGATCACTATAGGAACACCCGTCTGGGCTAGATCATTTTTACCATTAATTCGTTTCTAGAAATCCATCGATTATCCTTTTTATTCAATCGAGATTTTCTCTTTTCATCAAGTATATCAATAAGCATAGATGATCATGCAATGCACATTCAAATCAACACATTTTCATGTTTATTTGAGCATAAATCCATACAATCAAAATAACATGTCACCTTGTTTCTATACAAACTTATTCATTTCATTTAAAATATCATATTCCACCAAATTTCTATTAACACAAATTCAATACAATCATAGCAAGATATATTTGATGTATAACAATAATAACATGAATAATATGCTTATTAAATCACACGAACTTACCTCGAATACGAAAACGACAATTTATCGATTTAGTCCATAACCTTATATTTTCTCGATTTAAGCTCAAATCTCGATTTTCTTGATAATTGAGCTTGGAAGCTTGAAAAACCCTAGCCATGATTTCTCCATGCAAGTTTCAGCCAAGAGGTTGAAGATGGACAGAAATTGGCTTTTAATTTTGTTTTTAATTCATTTTAATAACTAAATGACCAAAATGCCCTTTATAAAATATTTTGGAAACATGCCTAACCATGTCTTATTTTGTCCACCAACTTCACCAATGGTCTAATTACTATATAAGGACCTCCAATTTAAAATTTCATAACAATTGGACACCTCTAGCATGTAGAACTCAACTTTTTCACTTTTACGATTTAGTCCTTTTGACTAAATTGAGTGCCCAAACGTCAAATTTTTGGAACGAAATTTTCATGAAATCATTTCGTGAAATTGTAGACAATAAAAATATAATAAAAATAAAATTTTTCTCATCAGATTTGTGGTCCCGAGAGCACTATTTCGACTAGGCCCAAAATCGGGACGTTACATTTCTCCCATTTTAGGGATTTTCGTTCCCGAAAATCTTACCAAAAAAGTGGTTTTGGTTTTTCACTTATTTTCCTCAATCCTATAATCGATGTCAAAGAACTTTCACTCAAGCTAAGCTTTTACTACCTATCTCCTTAAATTCCACATACAAGAATCATGAGTGGTTTTCGCTTTACAACACTTTCACTGAAACTTAATCTCTATCAAAAAGTTCATGTATTCAAAGGTCCGATCCATACCATCATGTTACATATACATTCATACTTGAATATTTTTTGAATTTGAATAGTGAAACTAGCCAGTTCATCTTGGCTTTCTACTTCCTATAATTCCATACAGCTCGATTATTTTCCAATTCAACTCTCGGTTACCTTTAAGTTTGAAAGCCTCTTCTAGCTTTCCCAAGAAATCATGATATGAAACCTAGATCTCAATCCGATTAGTCGAGACTAGAATCTCAAGATGTCAGATATTCATAAAGAAACAAAATTCCTCAAACCTGATGAGCGAAGATTCAGTACATACCAGCATGATTTACATATCTCGTCAAATATTTAACAATAAGCTACATGACATTTTTCTCTTTCAAAGAAAGGGATGATCTTGATAGGGCTTTGATGATAATCCTTTCTCATTTTCTATCCTAATTGATAAACCATAATTTATACATATTTTTACCCCATGCTTAACGCATTTATGGGTGGTTTCTCCTTAGAATTGGTGAATTCGATGCTCCTAATCCCTTAATTTCATGTTTTATACTTAGGTGAGCATAGGAGAGTGAAAGGAATGAGAAACGGGCCAAAAATGGAGAAAATGGGCCAATGTACAAAATCAACACGGCATGGACTTCCTCACACGGGCAGACCACACGACCGTGTCCCTTTGGCAAGGTCAAAGCATGAGTTACACGGGTAGATCACACGCCCGTGCCCATTTAACAGCCTTGACCATGGCCCTAAGGAACCGCACATGGGCGTGTCCCTGCCGAGCCCAAGTTTAGTCCAATTCGAAAAAGGCCAATTTTGAGGGCTCTTAGGCATTCCAAAGCCTATTTAAACACCTAAGGAGGCACTTAGACGAGGAAGGCATAGGAGGAAGCAAGGAATTGCTCAAGGAAAGCCAATCGATCCATCTCAGAAGCTGGATTCACCATCAAGACTGAAGATCTCCCTTCAAATTCTCTCAAGAGTTTTGGGTTTTAGTATGTTTTGTTATTTTTATTCTTTTGAGATGTTTTCTTTCATTAGTATGAACTAAAACCCCTAAATACCTAAGGGGGATGAAACCTAAGACGGATCTTGTTATTATTATCTGAATTGTATGATAAATATTTAACTTGTTCTTAACTATGTGTTCTTAATTCTTGTTTTGATATTCCAAGATATTGATTCAAGTTAAGCTCTTATTCAGAGAAGGAATAGACCCTGTTTAAGAGAAAATTTGTCATAATTAAGCAGACTTGATTGCGCGCCTAGAGATAGGGTGACAAGATTTTTTCGGATTAGGGTGAAACCTAATAAGGGGATCCATAGATCGAATTAATGCAACCCTAGGGCGTTAATTAGAAAGAGATTTCAATTATTCAATCTAGGGTTAAACGTTGTTAGTCTCGAGAGAGATAGTAATATAACTTAGGGATCTCTATGGAACAAGTTGAATGAATAAATCGTTTGATTCAGAGTCAAATAACAAGTAAAGTCTAGGTGGATTTTTCCTTAGGTATTGTCTCAATCAATCGAGTTTTCCAAAATGTATTTTCCCCAAATTTCCTTTCTATGATTTCTTAGTTTAGTTAATTAGTTAGATAAACAAAACCCTTTTATTTGTTTTAGGCTAGATAATAAAAAGAAAGTTGATACTAGTACTTTTAGTTCCTTTGGGTTTGATAATCCGGTCTTGCTAAAGCTATACTACTGTTCGATAGGTACACTTGCATTCATCGTGATAATAGTTAGTTTCAAGAACGATTCATTATAAATATTTAAAACATGTCATAAATATCACGTATCACTAATATCAATACTAGCAGAGATAAATCTAGTAGAACCTGATGCTCGGCTTTAACCCCATTAACATTTCAAATATTCTTACACAAGGGTCATACAATAACCATCTCATCATCTTTTAATACCAAAGTCATTTACACTATAGCAAACTTAGGCCTTTCTATGACATCAGATATTTTAAGCTATCACTTGTCTTGTTGCCTTAAAACGCATCGCCATTCAAGCAACAATACATCATTGAAAATCAGGAAGTCTTTACTCAACACAGACTAGACTAGTTCAAAGGCTTCGGTTAACAATGTTCTTATCTGTCCAAAGTTTTCCAATCATGCATTAAGCCATTAATTTCACAAGACGAAAATTTTACTACTTAAGCCTTTGCTAATGTTAAATCCTTATATGAAAATTTAAAGACATCCAAATACTAAGATCACCATATTACCACAATCAAATTAGAAACATAGTCATGCTTGATATATATATTACAAATTAAAGATCATATTTTAGATATAAGCCCTGCTCGACAAGTTATGAGATAAAGATAACTGGAAACTCAAGATAAAGAAACCGAATACGAGAAATCCAGAATATAGAAATCCAAATCACGATACTTTCTCGAAAGACTGAGAACAAAGTTTATAAGAAAGTATGAAAACCTCAATGGTTTCTTAGAGAAAAGAAATCCAGAAAGACATCATTCCAACTCACTGAAAACGAATACGACCAGAACGATATACTTCTCGTGTATATATATATAATCATAAAGAGGAATAATTTGTAGAGACAGAATCATGGCACCATTTACAATTTCACATCATTTCCCAATAGGCGGAATGTAGCTGAATACCAGAAAGAAGATAGAATCATGTAGATCATAACCCAAATCAAATTGACAATGTCTTTGTCTAACATTAAGATCAGAAAACATTCTCATAATATCAACATTCATCAAAAAATAGATAGTCTCAATAACCCTTCCGCAGACAAATGATCTCATACTATATTTCAAGAGAGGCAGTCAGAATTTGCTCACTGTAATTACCATACACGGACATCTCATATTTCAAATATTATTTCCCGAAATAATTTTAGAATAGATCGATTTTCAAAGTTAACCTCTTTACTAACTGTGATATTGCAAAAATTAAATAATCTTTCAATCAATCTAATATCTTTCTAACTCTATTTGTACTTATCAACCTATTCTCAATCACTAATCATGCTTATAACCATTCAATCACTGAATTCTTTGGTTTCTCATTCGGAAACTTGTTCATCACAAATCTCGGGAAATTCCATTATAAAACACCACTTTGGTAAGGGGAAAGGAGTCGTAGGGCCTCTAACTCGACTCTCATATACATATACATGTAACACAATTTTCATCATCATAGCAACATCATCACAAACATGTCATTCATTTCGGGTAAACTAACTTTCATTTTGAATTTACGCCCACTTTCCAGTCATCTCATTTTAACAAGTATACTTATGCATGCATTCTATGTTTTCTAGATAACTTTACTTATCTATTCATTTAATCATACAAGTCATGCACATGGTATCATACAAGGGCCAACAACATGGTTAAGTTTATCACAATCTATACTTTTACCTCATACACTATCATTTAGACATATCATTACAATTATATAAATTAGTCCAAGCAATTTAACACATTTACTCAAGCTATACGAGCTTGCCAATCATAATCATCCAAACAGATATACATGAATATTCATCACATTAATATTTTTGATAAGTTATCTAAACACATGCATTTACTCGAGCAATTCGGTCATATACATCATGAAATTATCAATAAATCATAAGTAAGTTCGTTATGCCATATAATCCTTTGTCTCATTTCAATAATTCATTTCAATCTATCAAATTTTTTTATATCCAATCAGGACAATGACATTTTAGTCATAACAGGATATTGTGAATCTTATTCGTACCTTTCCAAGTTTCATATCATCATGACTGTACTTTAATCAAATACCTTAATTCTCGAATCAATATGGTCAAATGTAGCTCGGTTGGAGAGTACATTTGTCTAAACAAAATGACTATCATATGCGTCGGGAGACATCACACTATCATAGATCGGTGGCATGTATAGCTAGACTCTTATACATATGCTAAGTTAGTCAGAGAATTGACTAAACCATAGCTCTGATACCACTAAATGTAACACCCCCTACTAGTGTCCGACGCCGGGATAGGATACGAGGCATTACCTGACTTAAACGCAATCAATCATGCAAACCCGACCATAAAATTTCATTCATATTTCGAAATATTCAATCATATGTACATAGTCCCTTATTTGGGTCTACGAAACTCAAATCATACTTTAGAAGGGGTTAGGGACTAAACTGAGAACCTCTAAAAGTTTTACATCACTTAGAAAATGTTTCATGTTTTGGAGAGTCACACGCCCGAGTGGGTAGGTCGTGTGGTCTCATACGCCCATGTCGCTCTGGACATGCCTATGTCCTCAACCTACGTAACTCTCTGTTTATGAAGTCAGCAAACAAATAAGGGTCACACGGCCAAGTCACATGCCGGCCAAGTCACATGCCCGTGTGCTAGATCGTGTCTACTATACGGCTGAGACACACGACCGTGTCTCTGCCAGTGTGGCCAGCACATAGGCTATTTTCCAAGCCTTTTTGTCACCCTTTACATGGACACACAAAAACATGGATCCAAAAGCATCCAACATCCTCAATTATGATGCAGACATTTCATTTACTTATCAACATACATGTGTTACACATTCTCACATTAAATCAAGTCTAGACACACCATATCTTATTCATTTGGCTTTATCAAATACCTGACCACTTATACCTTTATACCATAGTTATCTTCATGTCTATTTAATTCCAACTTATCATCAAGCATAACCTTCTAGCCAAGTCATAACTTTATATAGTGTCCACATTTCACATGCATAAAACAATATGCTTGACTAAGACATTCTACACCAGTTTCATATTCAATTTAACATTATTACTATTTCTCACTTTATACCATTGTACCATGGTTACCAAACTATCCATCAAACATCCATGTTCAAGGCATTATCATTTTATTTCCACATTACACATTTAATTCATCGTCATGACCACCTCGATTGGTCATAAAACATGGATTCAACACACATAACATATTACCAACCATGCATGGCAAACAGGCATATTCACATCACAATTATTAGACATAACATGAATAGCTAGATTTACAAGTCATAATCAATAGCACAATATAGGCCAATACATTTGGCCAAATTATAGTAACACATGTTATAAAACTATATCCCTATACATGCCACTCACTTGATATTTCTAACTTATGTATCAATACTCAAAAGGTATTTGCTTGATGGTGTGATGCTGCCTCCGACGATCTCCAACCCAAGCCGACCTAAGAAATCTAAGGAATGGAAAGAAGGGAGTAAGATTTACGCTTATTAAGCTCACATGAAAAATAATAAGCAATGTATTAACATGTTATTTTCAAATTCTTTCTATTTATTCAAAGTCTAGTCAAGCTATTTTCTTGAGTCATAGTGATTAAATTATTTATATCCGGAGCTACGGAACTCCAAATTAATATTTGTTAATTTTCCCTGAAACTAGACTCACATATCTTCTTACCATAAAATTTTCAGAATTTTTGGTCCAGCCAATAAGTACTGCTTATTATTCAAAGTCTCCCCTGTTTTGCTATTTGACAGCTTCGACCTTTCTTCACTAAAATTTATTTATCTCTTAGTACGGGATTCAGATAATGTTCCTATATATTTCTATTGAAAATAGACTCATTAAGGACTTAGTAATATGAATTAACCCATAATTATTTTTGTACAATTTCTAGTGATTTTCCCAAGTTACAACAGGGGATTCCGAACTCATTCTAACACTGTCTCACAAAAATTAAAATATGTCATAATATGAGACTACTTTGCTTATATCATTTCCTTTATCTAAAACTAGACTCAATAAGCTTTAATTTCATATTTTATTTAGCATTTAATTCGAATTCCATAATTTTTGATGGAATTTCAAAATCAGACTATTACTGCTGGCCAAACAATTTTAGAGCAATTAAATGATAATCATCATAAGATTGCCATAAAAATTATTCTCATATGTATCACTCATTTATTAGCATTCTTACCACAAGTCCATTTCACCTCCAATGTCCAACACATGTTCGTGTGTTTCAAGAACATACCTATGCTATCTCTTAGCACCACCACTCGTCCAATCGTGACAATCATATCCATCATAATAGTATCTTATAACATAAATAAGTTCGTCATGGAAAAAACCCTTTTAATTCATTTCTCATATTAATCCTGGTGAATTTCTTAGAATCTCGATGGATTTCCCATTTACCGTCAAATCATGCAAGTGATCATTTCAAGTATGCACTCCCGCGAACCTCGCTCTTATGGTAGGAGTCCAGGCTAAATCCCTTGTACTATAAACTCATAGAGTAAATATTGGGATTAATAGTCCAGGGTAAATCCCTTGTGACGAAAAATTACTTTCATGAGCTTGAATCTGAATTACCAGTCCAGGCTAAATTCAGACCTTAATCAGATTACCCATCCAGGCTAAATCCATATTGCACACATATTCTTTGGAAGGCTTGATCACTATAGGAACACTCGTCCGGGCTAGATCCTTTTTACCATCAATTCATTTCTAGAAATCCATCGATTCTCTTTTTTATTCAACCGAGATTTTCTCTTTTCATCAAGTATATCAATATGCATAGATGATCATGCAATGCACATTCAAATCAACACATTTTCATGTTTATTTGAGCATTAATCCATACAATCAAAATAACATGTCACCTTGTTTCTATACAAACTTACTCATTAAAATATCATATTCCACCAAATTTCAATTAACATCAAATTCAATACAATCATAGCAGGGTATATTTCATGTATAACAATAATAACATGAATAATATGCTTATTAAATCACACGAACTTACCTTGAATACGAAAATGGCAATTTATCAATTTAGTCCATAACCTTGTATTTTCTCGATTTAAGCCTAAATCTCAATTTCCTTGATAATCGAGCTTGGAAGCTTGAAAAACCCTAGCCATGGTTTCTGCATGCAATTTTTGGCCAAGAGGTTGAAGATGGGCAAAAATTGGCTTTTAATTTTGTTTTTAATTCATTTTAATAACTAAATGACCAAAATGCCCTTAATGAAAAACTTTGGAAACATGCCTAACCATGTCCAGTTTTTTCCACCAACTTAACCAATGGTCTAATTACCGTATAAGGACCTCCAATTTAAAATTTCATAACAATTGGACACCTCTAGCATGTAGAACTCAACTTTTGCATTTGTTACGATTTACTCCTTTTGACTAAATTGAGTGCCCAAACGTCAAAATTTTTGAATGAAATTTTCATGAAATCTTTTTGTAAAATTTTAGAAAATAAAAATATAATAAAAATAAAATTTTCCTCATCGGATTTTTGGTCCCGAAACCACTGTTCTGACTAGGCCCAAAATTGGGATATTACATGCCTGATGGTAGTTTATTTATGCCATGAAATGTAATATTGTAGTTGTGTTTAAGTATGTGCAAGTAAGGGTGACAAATGTCTTGGTAAATAGCCATTTTCTCAGCCACACGAGCAGAGACACGACCGTGTGTCTCAGCCGTGTGGAGGACACGGCCTAGCACACGGGCAAGTGACTTAGCCGTGTGGCCCCTATTTGTTGATGATTTCATAAATAGAGAGCTACACGGGTTGAGGACATGGTCGTGTCCCAAGCCACAAGGGTGTGTGACTCTCCAAACATGGAAATTTTCTTAAGCGTTGTAAAATTTTTAAAAATTCTCAGTTTAGTCCCGAATCACCTCTTGTGTATGTTTTGGGCATCGTAGGCTCGTATAAGGGACAATGTACATGTGTTTGATTCATTTTAAATTGAATGAAATTTATGGCCCAATTTTATGAAATTGTGTATGTTTAAGTCCTGTCATGCCTCGTATCCTATCCCGACCTCGGGTACGGGTAAGGGGTGTTAAATACAGTATGATTGGATGATTGTGTAAAAATTTCATTAATAAATTTTATCGATTAAGTGTCCAATTTGACTAGAATGACTAAATTACAATAGGTGCAAAACTTGAGTTCTCTATGTTAAAAGTGTCTAATTGCTATGAATCCTTAAATTAGAGGTCCTTAAATGGTAATTAGAAATGTGACAGTGAATTGCAAGCTAAGAGAGTTCAGTGCAAACCGAATAGTGATCCAGACATTCAGTTTAGGGCCGATGATTGTTTAATGTTCCGAGGTAGGATTTTCGTACCAAAAGATACTGAGTTGATTCAGAAAATTCTTCATGAGGCACACAGTGGTTGTCTGTCTGTTCATCTAGGAAGTACGAAGATGTATAATGATTTGAAGAAATTGTATTGGTGGTCGAGTATGAAACGAGATATTTCTAAATTCGTATCGAGATGTTTGATTTGTCAACTAGTAAAGGCCAAACATCAAGTACCTTCAGGTTTACTTCAGCCTGTGACCATACCCAAGTGGAAATGGGATAAAGTTACAATGGATTTCGTATCGGGGTTACCTTTGACTTCGAAAAAGAAAGATGTCGTAGGGGTCGTTGTTGATAGATTGATAAAATCGACTAATTTTGTTCCGGTACATATTGATTATTCACTTGATAAGCTAGCTGAATTTTACATTGCTAAGATTGTTAGATTGCACAGGGTGCCTATTTCTATTATTTCGGATAGAGATTCGAGGTTTAGTCGCAATTTTGGAAAAAATTGCAAGAAGCGTTAGGTATAAAGTTGAATTTTAGTACTGCGTTCCATTCACAAATCAACGGTCAATCTGAGAGAGTGATTCAAATTCTCAAAGATATGCTTTGCTTTTGTGTTTTAGAGTTCGAAGGTAGTTGGGAGAAATACCTATCGTTGGTTGGATTTGCTTATAACAATAGTTATCAGGCGAGTATAAATGTAACATCTCGAAGTAGAGCCTAGTCAGAATAATGGTTTCAAGACTACAAATCTGAGATAGAAATAATGATTTTATGATTATTATGAGGTCCATGATATGTATACATGCTTGTGTGAAAGATTCATGAAGAAATTCTATGTATAGAATGTCTAATTGAATGTTAGAGACCAAATTGAATAAGATGCAAAACTTGTGTTCTAGAAGCTATTAGCATAAAATTGCTTTAGATTATAAATTAGAATGTCCTAATTAAAAATTTGTCCAATTTCTATAATTTTGGACAAAAATGGGCATGTAGAGGAAAAATTTGAAAGAAAGATCCTAAGGGCATTTTGGTCATTGGGTAATTAAAAGAATAAAAAGGGAAAGTCGGAGCAAAAATGTGCTCATCATTTCCATGCTTGTCCTAAATTCTCAAGACACCATAGCTAAGGTTTTGTTCCACTTTCAAGCTTGATTGTAAGTGCTCCCAAGCCCCATTTTTAATGTTCTTTACATTTTTGAAGTCCTCGTAGCTTGATTTACCTATTTCCACCCTTATTTTGAAGTAGGGTTTATGTATGAAAATTTACCTATGTGTAACATGAATGTATTTTGATGATTTATGGAGGAATATGAGAGTTCGATATGTGATAAACATCTTTTACTAGGTGATTTTTCATGAAAACCACTAAAAAGGACTAAATTGAAAATGGTCTAAAATAAGTGATAAAAATCTGATTTTGAGGAAAATATGGGCTGTTATGAGTATAAGAAAAGTTCGGTTAGGCTTGGGTAACAAAGAAAATGTATGCATTTCATTTTCCGAGCCTAGGGACTAAATTGTGAATAAGTGAAAAGTTAAGGGTAAAAAGGTAATTTTACCAAAGCATGAATTATGGATTGATTTGAAAAATGTGATTAATAAACAAGTTAAATTTGGTATTAAATATTAACAAAAATTTGATCCGAGTCTTGATCGAGGAAAGAATAAAGTATACGATGATTAGGCTCGATTATCATCATTTTGTATGAGGAAAGTACATGTGTAAATAATGTGACAATGTAATATATTTTGATTTATTGACATTATGTGATAAATGTTTCATCATTATCATGTATGCTATGCCTAGTGGTAACTTTGCAAGTATGAATGATATTGGTCGTTATCCATGACGTTACGAGCAACTACAATAGAGATGTTATGTACATGTGAGGAAATGTCAGACTCAGCAAGTATGCCCAGGAGTGTGTGTCCACCGAAGCTATTATGTGTAAGAGGTTCGAGGATGGGCTAAATGAAGACATCAAGCTACTAGTTGGGATCCTAGAGTTGAAAGAGTTTGTGGTATTGGTCAATCGAGCTTGTAACGCTAAAGAACTGAGCAAAGAGAAGAGAAAAGCTGTGAATGAAGCCAAAGACGCAAGAAAGAGGCCAATGAGTAAGTCATTCCAATCTCAGTCAAAGAAGTCTAAAGAAATGAATCCTCGGTTGACTGTTTCAACTGGACATTCGTATCGGGATTGTGGGAGATCATATTCGGGTTCTGAAGCTCAAGCTACTTCAATGGCGAGTGTAGGTAATGTGAGAGCTAATAGACCCGGTGTCAGCAATGTGGTAAACAACATTTTGGAGAGTGTTGGATGATTATCCGGGCTTGTTTCAAATGTGGTTCCCGAGAACATTATATTAAAGATTGTCCAAAAAGGGTTAAAGAAGAAAAATTTCAGAGTGCCAGACAGACTAGTGCTACTAGTAGAGGTAGACCTCCGAGAAATACTGGAAGTGGAGCTAGCATTCGAAGTGTGACAAAGGAATTAACTGGGAGACTGGAAGCTAAAGTACCTTCTAGAGCTTATGCCATACGTGCTCGGGAAGAGGCGTCATCTCCTGATGTGATCATTGGTACATTTTCTCTTTATGATACTATTGTTATTGCATTGATTGATCCCAGATCTACTCATTCTTATGTTTGTGTAAATTTGGTATCTAGTAAGAGCTTACTTGTAGAATCTACTGAATTTGTGATTAAAGTGTCAAACCCTTTAGGCAAATATGTGTTAGTAGATAAGGTTTGCAAAAATTGCCCTTTGATGATTCAAGGTGACTGTTTTCCGGCTAATCTAATGTTGCTACCATTTGACGAGTTTGATGTCATTTTGGGTATGGATTGGTTGATATTACATGATGCCAGAGTAAATTACAGACAGAAAAGTCTTGAGTTGAAATGTGAAAATGGTGAAATTCTTCGGGTGGAAACAAATGAATCAAATAAATTGCCTATGTTGATTTCATACATGTCTGCTTAGCGATATATGTGAAAAGGGTGTGAAGCTTATCTTGCTTATGTATTAAATACTAAAATGTCTGAGTTGAAGCTTGAATCAGTACCGGTAGTCTGTGAGTTCCTGGATGTATTTCCAGAAGAATTTCTGGGGTTGCCTCCGATTAGAGAGGTAGAGTTTCCTATTGATTTATTACCTAGAACTGCACCAATTTCGATCTCTCCATACAGAATGGCTTCGACTGAATTGAAAGAATTAAAAGTTCTGTTGCAAGAGTTAACAAATAAGGGGTTTGTGAGACTGAGTTTCTCTCCCTGGGGTGCCCCCGTGTTGTTTGTCAAGAAAAAGGATAGATCTATGAGACTTTGTATTGACTATCGACAGCTCAACAAGGTGACCATAAAGAACAAGTATCCATTACCGAGAATCGATTATTTGTTTAACCAGTTAAAAGGAGCGACAGTGTTTTCAAAGATTGATTTGAGATCCGGTTACTATCAGCTGAGAGTTAAAGAGTCGGATGTGCCAAAAACTGCTTTCAAGATGAGGTATGACACTACGAATTCCTTGTGATGCCTTTCGGTTTAACCAATGCTCCGGCTATCTTTATGGATTTGATGAATCGAATCTTTCAGCCATACTTGGATAGGTTTGTTGTTGTGTTCATAGATGATATCCTGATTTATTCTCGAAACGAGTCCGAGCATGCTGAACATTTAAGAATGGTATTACAAATTTTAAGAGAAAAGAATTTTTTTGCTAAATTCGGTAAAAGTGAATTTTGGCTTCATGAAGTCGGATTTTTGGGACATGTAGTTTCGGATAATGGTATTCGGGTCGATCCGAGCAAAGTTTTGGCAATTGTTAATTGGAAACTGCTGAAGGATGTATCTGAGGTTAGAAGCTTTTTGGGCTTAGCTGGATATTATCGATGCTTTGTCGAGGGATTTTCGATGATCACCTCTCCTATGACTAAGCTGTTGCAAAAGAATGTTAAGTTTGATTGGACTGAAGATTGTCAATAAAGTTATGAGAAGTTGAAAGAGCGGTTGACCAAAGCACCAGTGTTACTGCAACCTGAGTCGGGAAAAGAATTTGTGACCTATAGTGACGGGTCATCAATTGGTCTTGGTTGTGTTTTAAAGCAAGAAGGTAAAGTAGTAGCTTATGCCTCAAGACAGTTGAAACCGCACGAGAAGAATTACCCAACGCATGATTTAGAGTTGGCCGCCATTGTCTTTGCTTTGAAGATTTGGCGTCATTATTTATACGGTGAGAAATGCCGGATCTTTACTGATCACAAAATTTTGAAATATTTGATGAATCAAAAAGATTTGAATTTACGACAACAGAGATGGCTTGAATTATTAAAGGATTATGAATTAATAATTGATTATCATCTCGGGAAAGCGAATGTAGTCGCAGATGCCTTAAGTAGAAAATCTTTGTTTGCTTTGAGAGCTATGGGTACAGATTTGGCTATGTCTGATGATGGTTTGATTTTGGCTGAGTTAAGAGTTAGGCCGCTATTTCTTCAGCAAATTTGTGAAGCTCAGAAGAATGACATTGAATTGCGAGCCAAGCGAGCTCAGTGTGAGTTGGATTGTAACTCAGATTTTTGAATCAGACTAGAGGATTGCTTAATGTTCTGTGATCGAGTATGTGTACCAAAAGATGCTGAGTTGATTCAGAAGATTTTACATGAGGCACACAGTAGTTGTTTGCAAGTTCATCCTGGTAGTACGAAAATGTACAACGACCTGAAGAAAATATATTGGTGGAACGGTATGAAGAGAGATATCTCTGAGTTTGTAGCAAAATGCTTGATTTTCCAGCAAGTGAAAGCTGAACACCAAGTACCTTTAGGTTTACTTCAACCAGTGATGATTCCCGAGTGGAACTGGAACAGAATTACGATGGATTTTGTAACAGGGTTGCCTCTGACTCCGAAAAATAAAAATGCCATCTGGGTAATATTTGACAAACTAACTAAATCAGCTCATTTTATTCCGGTATGTACGAATTATTCTCTTGATAAGTTGGCTGAATTATATATTTCTGAAATTGTGAAATTACACAGAGTACCTATGTCTATTATTTCGGATAGAGATCCGAGATTTACTTCGAGGTTTTGGAAAAAGTTGCAAGAAGCTTTGGGTGCGAAATTGAATTTTAGTACGGTCAATCCGAAAGAGTAATTCAGGTACTCGAGGATATGCTCCGATGTTGTGTTTTAGAATTTCAGGGCAGTTGGGAGAAATATTTACCCTTGGTCGAATTTGTCTACAACAACAGTTTTCAATCGAGCATACAGATGCCACCGTACGAAGCATTGTATGGTCGCAAGTGTCGGACTCCTTTGTATTGGACCGATCTCAGTGAGAAACAGATTCACGGAGTTGACTTAATTAGAGAAACTGAAGAAAAAGTGAAAGTGATTCGTGATTGTCTAAAAGCTGCTTCGGATCGACAAAAGTCATATACGGATTTGAAGAGAAAAGAGATCGAGTTCCAAGTGGGTGATAAAGTTTTTCTAAAGGTATCTCCGTGGAAGAAAATTTTAAGGTTTGGCCGAAAAGGCAAGTTGAGTCCGCGTTTCACTGGGCCTTATAAGGTTATTAAAAGAGTTGGACCAGTGGCTTATCGGCTAGCCTTGCCAACCGAGTTGGAAAAGATTCATAATGTGTTTCATGTGTCGATGCTGCAACGTTACCGTTCTGATCCTTCACATGTGATTCTTCTAACAGAAATTGAAATTCTACCGGATATGACCTATGAGGAGGAACCAATAAAGATTTTGGCTCGGGAAATTAAACAGTTGAGAAATAAAAGTATAGCCTTAGTGAAAGTATTGTGGCACAAACATGGAATAGAAAAGGCTACGTGGGAACTTGAGGAAGCTATGAGGAAACAGTACCCGAACCTCTTTACCGGTAAGATTTTCGGGGACGAAAATCCCTAAAGGGGGGAGAATTGTGACAACCCGAATTAGGGCCTAATCGGAATAGTGGTTTTGTGACCACAAATTCGAGATAGAAATAATTATTTTATAATTATTTTGAGGTTCATGATATGATTGCATGATTGTGTGAAAATTTCGTTATGAAATTTTATGCATAAAGTGCTTAAATTGAAATTAGGGACTAAATCGAATAATTTGCAAAACTTGCATTCTAGAAGTTTTTAGTATGAAATTGCTTTGGAATATTAATGAGGAGGTCTTAAATAGCAATTTGACCAATTTCTAAGTCTATGGACAAAAATTGGACATGGATGGAATTTTTGGAAAGTTTAGTAGTAAGGGCATTTTGGTCATTTGTATATTAAATTAAATAAAATGGGAAAAATAACACAAAAATGTTTTCATCTTCATTAAGCTTGGTCGAATTTCACCTCTCTCCATATCTAGGGTTTCTTCAAATTTCAAGCTTAATAGTAAGTGATTTCAAGCCCCGTTTTTAATGATTTTTATGTTTTTGAAATCCCGATAGCTCAATTTAGCTTATGTTAACAATAATTCAACCTAGGGTTCATATTTGGAAATATACCCATAGGTGAAATTTGTGTATTTTGGTGTTTTATGATAGAATATGAGGTTTTAAATTATGTTAGACAACTTGTGCTACTCAGTTTTAAGTGAAAACGAGCAAAACGACATAATCGGTAAAAATACCTAATGTTCTTAAGTACATGTTAGAGTGAGAATTTGATGTTTCCATAGAAGAGAAAAATGTTCAGCATGTCATAAAACATAAGAATAAGGGCTGAAATTAAATTTCTGAGCCTAGGGGCAAAATCGTAATTTTGTAAAAGTTAGGGGGCAAAAACATAAATTTTCCATAATGTGATTTTTGGATTGAAATAAATAGTATGAGTGTTAAATGAGCTAAATGTGTTGTTATAGATCAAGAAAGACGTGGAATCGATCGTGATCGGGGAAAAGAAAAGCTTTCGGACTAAATTATAACATTTCTAAAGTTTGCACCGAGGTAAGTTCGTGCATGAATAATTTATCGATTTTTTTATGTTATTTTATGTTGTTATCATATGAATTGGTGACTTTCCATAGAATGATTAAATGATGGAATTTGCAAATTTAATTAGATTATGAATAAGTGTTAACAGTGAAAAAGGAAAGATTTTCAGGTTGAACCTTCGGAACAGGAACAATACGAATGACCCATTGTGAATACACCTATGTAGTACTAAGTGTAGGCTACTACGTGTATCATACTGTTAAGTCGCATGTGTAGTACTAAGTGTAGGCTACTATGCGTACTCAATGACTTCGATCACGTGTGTAGTACTAAGTGCAGGCTACTACGTGTACCGGATTGTTGATCGCATGTGTAGTACTAAGTGCAGGCTACTATGCGTATCAGATAGCTTCGGCTATAACTGTGGAAGGGGGAAATATGTGTAAAGAATGGTATATTTGTTATTTTCCGTTGAGTTCAACTGGGAAAATCGATAAAATGGTAATATGTGAAAGTTATTATAAGGTGAATAAGTGCAAATTTATGTTTATGAAAAGTTAGGAGCTATGTGCTCGATAATTGAGTGAATTATGGTATAACAAAAAGGACTAGGTGGAATTATGCAAGAGTGAATGTTAGAAATAAAACAGTGTTGGACAGCAGCAGTTACATGATTTTAAAAATGTACCAAAAATCGTGGAAGTTGAATAAAAATGCAAATGATATATGAAAATAAAGCTTAATGAGTCTATTTTCACATAAAGGAAACAGGGGAATCAAAATAATTCTATATTGTGTGATATTTGAATTCTTGTGAAACAGGATATGAATGAATTCGAGATCCCCTATTCTGAATTTAGAAATTCACCATAAATTGTAAAAAAGTTATTAAGAGTCATACCTTACATGAATGGATTCCTTATTGAGTCTATTTTTAAGGGAAACAAACAGCATGGTCGTTGGAATTCTGTACAGGGATAAATTTGGTTCGTAGTGTATAGGAGTCAGGGTAGTCCTACCCTGAGACAGGGGATACTTTAACTAATAAACTGTACTAATTGGGCCGACCAAAAATTCTAAAAAAAAATTAGTAAGTAGACATATGAGCCTAGTTTTAGGAAAAATTTACAGAATTGGATTTTGAGTTTTTTAGCTCAAGATATGATTTTCTTTTTAAACCAGGACTCCAAAAAACAGTCTATCCTGAATATGTTATTATATACTAGTAGGATTGTTTTACTTTGATAAATTGTATATCAATTTCGTACTTACTTACTAAGCTATATGCTTACCTTCTTTTCTTTTTATTGTCTTATAGAATTACTAAGCCAACTCGAGATTTGGAGATCGTCGGAGACCCATCCACACTATCAATACTTTTTGGTATTTTGTAAACACTATTTTGGAATTATGGCATGTATAGAGCGCTGAATCATTTTGTTATATGTTATAATTAATTTGGTTTAAAATATTACTTTTCAAAATTTGATAATTTACTTGTATTTATGTATATCTGTTAATGTTATCTATTTTTGTTCAAACTAGAGGAATTAATTATGTAAGATCAGGTAAATGTGTGAATTCATACTTTCGTGATCTGTAATATTCTGTACCTTGTTCCGGCTTAGAACATGGGTAAGGGGTGTTACATTGAGAGCACCAAAACATATATCACATTTCTATTCATCATTCATCGTCTTAGTACATTATTGTTGTCGTATCAAGTTTCAACCCGAGGGTTAAGTACATACCTGTCCAAAGTGCCCATTCCACAACACTTACCAATACGTCACTTGCATCTTGAGTATTCTTCCATTTCACTAGAATTTTACCCGTTGAACACATCGGAATAGAACTCGGATACACAGATTTCATGCATGTAAGTGCCATACCCGTAGCTAGACAAACTCAATAGCCTGCGAAAATTATGTAGCCAAGTTACCATGTAACCCGCCCATAAGCGAACTCGGACTCAACTCACCGAGCTCGGGCGTTCACATCCATAAGTGAACTCGAACTCAACTTAATGAGCGCAGATGCCTAGTTACATCTCACGAACTCGGACTCAACTCAACGAGTTCGGCACTCAACCATCCTAGTGACATGTCACTTGTACCCTAATCTATTCCCAAGGTTCAAAAGGGATTCTTCTCAATTTTACATTTTGATCACCTTCTTTGAAATGTAGAAACCGATACTTGCTAACATCTCATACTTATCAAGTTGTTCAAATAATTTGCATATCACCAAATAATAATTTACAAAACATCATATTTCATGATAATAAGTATCATGTCATATAAATAACATTAAATCACTTAAAATAAAAATTATGTTACCTTATTTACACATGAACTTACAACTTAAAATAAAAATTATGTTACCTTATTTACACATGAACTTACCTCGTATGCGAAAATGGTCATTTTTACCATTTTGTCCATAACTTGGTATTTTATCGATTTTAGCCCGAATTTTGATTTTCCTTGCTCTATCATTTCAAATATAGCCTAATTAGGACTCATATTATTCAAATCAACCCAAAATCATATTTTGGAAAAATTACAATTTTGCCCCTAAACTTTCACATATTTACACTTTTGCCCCAAATCTCGTAAATTAAACTTCATCCTATTTCTTATGTTTTATGATATGCTGATCATTTTTCCCTTCTACAACAACATCCAGTTCTCACTCTAACATGTACTTATGAACATTAGGTATTTTTACCGATTATGTCATTTTAGTCGTTTTTACGTAAAATCGCTTAGCAAAAGTTGTTTAACACAATCTCAAGCTTCATATTCTACCATAAAACATCAAAATTCATGCATATCATTCATGGGTAAATTTTTAAATACAAACCCTAGCTCAAAATATTAGTAGAAACAGGTAAACCGAGCTACGAGGATTTCAAAAATGTAAAGAATATTAAAAACAGGCATAGAAATCACTAAGAATCAAGGCTTAAAAGTGTTGAAACCCTAGCTATGGTGGAGAGAAAAATTCAGCAGCAACTTATGGAGAAGATGATCATTTTTTTGTTATTTTTCCCATTTTATTTCATTTAATATCCAAATGACCAAAATGCCCTTCCTTACTAAACTTTCAAAAATTCCATCCATGTCCAATTTTTGTCCATAAACTTAGAAATTGGTCAAATTGCTATTTAAGACCTCCTAATTAATATTTCAAAGCAATTTCATACTAGAAACTTCTAGAATGCAAGTTTTGTAACTTATTCAATTTAGGCCCTAACTTTAAATTAAGCACTTTATGCATAGAATTTCTTCACGAAATTTTCACACAATCATGAAATCATATCATAGACCTCAAAATAATCATAAAATAATTATTTCTATCTCAGATTTGTGGTCCTGAAACCACTATTCTGATTAGGCCCTAATTCGGGATATCACAACTCTCCCCCTTTAGGGATTTTCGTCCCCGAAAATCTTACCAGAAAAGTGTTCTTCACTTAGATTTCTCAATTTCATATTCGGTGCTGAAGAACTTTCACTCAGGCAGTGCCTCCAATATATCTCTTTAATTTCTCATATATTCTGAAAGCTTACGGACTCATCTCTCAATTGTTCTTAAATTTTCAACCCTTCTCAGTTTCCCTTGTCATCTTGACATAAAACCCAGATCTCAATTGGGTTAATGGAGACTAGAATTCCAAGAAATCCAACAATCAAAGGGACCTGCACTCTTCCAAAATAATCATACAGATTTTCATCATCGATAAATCACAATCCGATAACATCTGAATCAAATTACAGTACATGTCATTACTCTCTGAATGAATAGGCAAATTTTCACTGTAAGCTTCATACAATTCTTTCTGTATAAGCCTCGAATAATAATACCATGAATCAGATCCAATCTGAAATTCAACATCAGAAGTTGATCCTCATTGTACTCTTTTAGTTTACTACTCACTATCACATTTTCCTCTTTCCGCTACGGAAATAATTCTGATATAGCGTCGAAAATAATCCTTCTCATTCTCATCCTAATATCAATACTGGCAAAGATAATTCTGGTAGATCCTAATACTCGGCTTTAACCCCATCAACAACTCAAATTTTTCGTGGCATCAAATGCTCTAAACTATTACATTACCTTATTGTCTTGAATCACATTACAATTCATACAGATTGAACACTTGAGTCGATCTTAATCACTAGTGAATGACATTTCAAGTAATCCTTTCTTCTAGTTACAAAACAATTCATCATGCTATCCTTTACGATTCATTTCTTACGCTAATCAAAACCATCTCAATTGCATTAGCTCAAATAACCAAAATATCTCATTTTAAGTCATTAATTATAATTGACTTACTTGAGAGAAGTAATCCACCATACCGATTGAAACTCGCACTTTTATCACTTATGCCTTTACTGTTGTCAAATCCTTACACAGAAATTTGAGAAATTCTAATATTAAAATCACCATATTACCAAGATTAAATCAAAAGTATAGTCATGCTTGTCATGATTATCACGAGCTGAAGAGTGCACTTTGAACATAAGTCATAATTGAAAAATTATGGAATAAAGATAACAAGAAAACTGAATAAAGAAATCCAAGATTGAGAAACCCGAAATAAAGAAATCCAGAATAAAGAAACCAAGATACGATACTATGTCAGAAAATCAAAAACCAAACTCATAGGAAAATATAGAAGATCTCAAAAATTCCTCAGAGAAAAGAAGTCCAGAAGAAAACATCATTTAATCCCACTGGAATCAAATATAACAAGAACAATGTATCTTCCCATACATATATATCAAATGGAGCATTAAGTAGAAGAAACAGTATCATAATATCATACATATCCTCTCATCAATTCTTATCAGACGAAATGTAATAAAATGCCCGAGGAAATATAGTAATACAAATTATAAACCAGTCGGACTACCAATGCATCCATCTAACACCAGTATTAGAAAACATTCCCATATAACAAGAATTTCTTCAAAAGATCAACAGCCATAGAAATTTTTTTTTCTGAGAACGGATAAATACATAGAACATCTCAGAAGAAACTGTTAAATCTGTCCAGCCGTAACTGTCACACTCAGATATTACACATTTCAAATATCATTTCCCACAACTAGTTCTGCCATCACAAATTTCATGTTAGACCTTTCATTAAAGAAGACCAGTTCTGAATAAATTTTGATTTACACTTTTCTCGACCTTGTACCTGAGTAATTCAATTTACCAAAGTAAATTCATTCTTTAAATGGGACAGTGCATAGCTCCAATAATCTTTATATCAACCTAATACTTTTCTAGCTTTGACTTTATTTACCAACTCATTCTCAGTCTCTAATCATGTTTATGATTATTCTAGCACTGAACTCTTTGGTTTCTCAATCGAAAACTTATTCAGTACAAATCTCATGAAATTCCATTATAAGCTCCACCTCGGTAAGGGGGAGGGGTTGTAGGGCCTCTGACTCGACTTTCTCATACATATACATATGAAAAAATTTCCATCATCATAACAACATCATTAAAATCATATCATTCATTCAGGCAATACATCATTCATGTTGGTTTACACAAATTTTCTAGTTATCCCATCTAGACAAGTATACTTATGCATGCATCCTATGTTTTCTGGATAGCTTGACTTATCCATTCATTTACTCAAACAAATCATACTCATGACATCATATAAGGGCTAAACAAACATAGATATCACAATCGCAACTTTCATTTCGTGCATTATCATATACATATCATTACAATCATATAATTTAGTCCAAACAATTTAACATAGATAAATTCATTTCATTATAATCATTTATCTCATAAAAAATATCATTGACAAAATTGGATATAAAACAGTGTCATACAGCAGTAGTGACGTGAATTTGAAAAATCACTAAAAATAGTATAGATAGAATTAGATGATGAATAAAGTATGGAATTGAATCCTAATGAATCTATTTTCATGTGAAAGAAACAAAATAGGTAAAAGAGTTGTATCTTATGAGATATTTACATTTTGGTCAAACAAGGTTAGAGCAATTTCTAGATTCCCTGTTCTGACTTTAGAAATTCACCATAATTTGTGTAAAAATAATTAGGACTCAAAATTTATATGTATGGATTCCTTATTGAGTCTATTTTTAAGTGAGACAAACGACATAGTTATTGGATTTCTGTACTGAAAGAAATTTGATTCGTAATGCACAGGTTTCATAGTAGCCTAACCCTAAAATAGGAGAGACTTTAACTAATAAACTATACTAATTGGCCCGACCAAAAATTCTAGAAAAAAAATAGTAAGTAGATATCTGAGTCTAGTTTCAGGAAAAATTTACGAAATTGGATTTCGAGTTTTGTAACTCAAGATATGACTTTTTTATGTAACGCCCTCGTACCCGAGACCGTCGCCGAAGTCGAGCACAAGGTGTTAACGGACTTAATTCATTAATTAAACAGCTCAAACAATTTATTTTAGAATTTCCAGACAAGATGGCTAACTGCAACAGAGTTGATAAAAAAATCATATCTCGAGTTACAAAACTTGAAATCCAATTCCGTAAATTTTTCTTGAAACTAGACTCAGATATCTACTTACTAATTTTTTTCTAGAATTTTTGGTCTGGCAAATTAGTACAGTTTATTAGTTAAAGTCTCCCCTATTTCAGGGTTAGGCTACTCTGACCCCTGTGCACTACGAATCAAATTTCTTCCTGTACAGAGATACAATGACTATGACATTTGTTTTTATTAAAAATAGACTCAATAATGAATCCATACATATAAAATGTGAGTCCTAATTATTTTTAAAAAATTTACGGTGAATTTATAAATTCAGAACAGGGGATGCAGAAATTGCTTTGACCCTATTTCACTAAAACGTAAATATCTCATAAAATACAACTTTTTTACCTATTTTGTTTCTTCCACATGAAAATAGATTAATTAAGATTCAATTCCATATTCTATTCATCATCTAATTCTATCTCTAATATTTATAGTGATTTTTCAAACTCACGTCACTGCTACTGTGTGATTCTGTTTTATAGCCAATTTCACCATTTTATGGATTTCCATAGATTAGTTAGCACATAAAACATACGTGTTATCAAATATAATCTCGATTAGCCACTCCATTAGCCAATCATTCTCAAACATTTTAATGCATCCATGAGCTATATCATAAGATTATATACACAAAAGGATTATAATGTTATACATGCCATATTCCCAAAATATGCAAGCCATCATACCGAGATGGTCCGTTGATAGTGTGAGCGTGCCTCCGACCGTCCTGATCTCCAAACCGGCTTGTCAAAACTACAAGGAATGGAAGGGAGGGAGTAAACATAAATGCTTAGTAAGTTCACATGCAAATAACAAATAACTTAACAAAGCAATTATACCAACCAACATTAGCATAATATCACCAAAACATATATCACATTTCTATTAATCATTCATCGTCTTATTACATTATTGTTGTCGTATCAAGTCTTAACCCGAGGATTAAGTACATACCTGTCCAAAGTGCGCATTCTATAACACTTACCAATACGTCACTTGCATCTTGAGTATTCTTCCATTTCACTAGAATTTTACCCGTTGAACACAATCGGAATATAATTCGGATACACGGATTTCATGCACGTAAGTGCCATACCCACAGCTAGACAAACTTAATAGCCTGTGAAAATTATGTAGCCAAGCTACCATGTAACCCGCCCATAAGTGAACTCGGACTCAACTCAACGAGCTCGAGCGTTTGCATCCATAAGTGAACTCGGACTCAACTCAACGAGTTCGGATGCCTAGTTACATCTCACGAACTCAGACTCAACTCAATGAGTTCGGACATTCGCATTCATATTCTTCCACAAACATTTTACATTGTTTCAGCTCAAGGAACTCTTTCTGTTTTTTATCAATGAACCGCTGGCTTATATACTTCTTTCTAAACTCTTCTTGGAAGAAATCCCATGTAACCCTTTCTTTCGGAACCACAGATACCAGTGTCTTCCACCAATGATATGCTGAATCCCTTAGTAAAGATATAGCACATTTCAAACATTCATCGGGAGTGCAAGAAAGCTCATCGAATACGCTGATAGAATTTCAAGCCAGAACTCTGCTTTCTCGAGATCATCATCTATATTAGCCCTAAATTCTTCGGCCCCTTGTTTTTGAATTTTATCAACTCGGGGTTTGCTCAATCTTACCATTTTGGCACCTTGGGGAACAACAGGAACTGGTTGAGGAATAGGAGGGGGTAGAGGAGGCTGAGCGTTCGGATTTGCCCAAACAAATTCTGTGTACCAATTACTCATCATACGGAGAAAGGCTTCCTGAGCCCCATCTCCCTGATCATGTGTCTCATGCCTGCTCTCAACTGGCGCAGTCCCTTGTGCGAGAGTCGGCCCATTACTTTCTACATCATCAGCTACAGCTCGGTCGGGATCCATTTACTATATAAAAACACGATTTAAATTGTCAGGAGTCATCACACTATCATAATATAATTATGGCATGTATAAATAGACTTCCACACAGTACGTAAATTCGAGAACCGCCTAAAGCTCGGCTCTGATACCAATAAATGTAACACCCTTACCCATTTTCTAAGTCGGAACAAGGTACGGAATATTACAGATCACGAAAGTATGAATACACACATTTACCTGATCTTACATAATTAATTCCTCTAGTTTGAACAAAAATAGATAACATTAACAGATATATATAAATACAAGTAAATTATCAAATTTTGAAAAGTAATATTTTAAACCAAATTAATTATAACATATAACAAAATGATTCAGCCCTGTATACATGCCATAATTCCAAAATAGTGTTTACAAAATACCAAAAGTATTGATAGTGTGGATGGGTCTCCGACGATCTCCAAATCTCAAGCTAGCTTAGTAATTCTATAAGACAAAAAAAAAATAAAAGAAGGTAAGCATATAGCTTAGTAAGTAAGTACGAAATTGATATGCAATTTATCAAAGTAAAACAATCCTACTAGTATATAATCACATATTCAGGACAGGCTGATTTCTGGAGTCCCAGTTTAAAAAAAATCATATCTCGAGCTACAAAACTCGAAATCCAATTCCATAAATTTTTTCTGAAACTAGACTTATATGTCTACTTACTTTTTCTTCTAGAATTTTTGGTCGGGCCAATTAGTACAGTTTATTAGTTAAAGTCTCCCCTATTTCAGGGTACAACTACTCTGACCCCTGTGCACTACGAACCAAATTTTGTGTTATTTTTCCCATTTTATTTCATTTAATATGCAAATGACCAAAATGCACTTACTACTAAACTTTCCAAAAATTCCATCCATGTCCAATTTTTGTCCATAGACTTAGAAATTGGTCACATTGCTATTTAAGACCTCCTCATTAATATTCCAAAGCAAATTCATACTAAAAACTTCTAGAATGCAAGTTTTGCAAATTATTCGATTTAGTCCCTAATTTCAATTTAAGCACTTTATGCATAAAAATTTATCATGAAATTTTCACACAATCATGCAATCATATCATGAACCTCAAAATAATTATAAAATAATTATTTCTATCTCGAATTTGTGGTCACAAAACCACTATTCCGATTAGGCCTTAATTCGGGCTGTCACAAGAAAACCCCGTTTGAACCTTAGGAATAGTGTAGGATACAAGTGTCATGTCACTAGGAATTAAGAAATCCGAACTCATTGAGTTGGTCTGGGTTCGTGATATATATGTGGCATCCGAGCTTATTGAGTTGGTGTTAGTTCATAATGGATGCGATACATGTAATTGGGTTCTAGGCGCGAGTCTTGTAACACCCCAAACCCGGCCTGGATGTTATGGCTGAATCTGACAATGTAACAACGAAGTGTTTTTCGCAAAGTACGATATTGTAAAAACCCATTCTCAACTTATCCTCTTTGTGTGTTCTTATAGAGATTCGTTTAGTTTAAAACTCAAGTCGTTTAGCAAAATGCTAATCATATTAAAATTGTTATTACTTTTTAAAACATTGTTTGTTGCGGAAGCTTTAAAATATGTCGCGTAAATGTGGTGTTGTGGGAAAAACATTTATCTTGTTTAAAACACGTGTCTTATCCTACTACTAGCAGTTATAAACCCAAGAAAATGAAAAACCCAAATTTAAGTTAAAATCCATAGAGGCCTTATTACATAAACAAATACCCAAATTAAATTAATTATAAATTAAAAATCAAATAAGAAAGCAAGTGCAGTTGTGTGGCCACTATTGAGTCCCTCGCAGCGTCGATCTACCTAAGACTGGGGATTACCTGTACAGTTAAATAGATGTGTGGGTTTATGAAAACTCAGTATGTAATCCCATATAAGCAAACAGTCAGAAAACAAGCACAGTCTAGGCCTAAGCCCTTTTTAGTAACAGTGACAATATCAGTTTGGGCTTTAGCCCATCTCAATACAGGAACAGTCATGTGTTCGAGCCTTGGCCCATTGCAGTAACTGTAAATAGTACAGTAATAGTAATAGTGCAGTAATAGTAAACAATGCAGTAACAGTAAATAGTATGCAAGTCCTACCCATCCATCCTCTACACTCCATCTCCGTCTAACCCTATACTCCATGTGGGGATAAAATCAACCCACCCATCCCTACACTCCATGTAGCACCAGTTGCAACAGTAAACAGTATTTGCAGCAGAGCTGCCAGTATAATAGGCTTAGAGCCATCAGTGATTTGCAACAGAGTTGGCAGTACAATACACTTCCTCGAATCATATAAAAACCCATCCCCATGGAATGCATCATTCAACATGTCATAATATCATACATGTATTCAATACAATTACAATAGCATGCTAAAATATAAACATAGATCACATAGGGGTAAAACAATCATCTTACCATAAAAGGGCAAAACAATCATTTTACCACATGAGGGCATAACAATTATTTTACCTCATAAGAGCAAAACAATCATTTTACCTCATAAAAGCAAAACAACCATTTTACCCTATAAGGGCAAAACAATCATTTTACCCCATAAGGGAAAAATAGTCATTTTTCCCCATAAGGCAAAATAGTCATTTTACCACATAAGGGCAAAACAATCATTTTACCTCATAAGGGCAAAATAGTCATTTTACCATATAAGGTCAAAATAGTCATTTTACCTCATAAGGGCAAAATAGTCATTTTACCTTATAAGGGCAAAACAGTCATCTAACCCTATAAGGGAAAAACAATTATTTTACCTCATAAGGGCAACACAATCATTTTACCACATAAAGGGCAAAATAGTCATTTTATCGATTTAGGGTCCAGGCTTACCGACCCAATAGAAGGTCCACAGTCGTCTTGGGCGACCCGTGCAACCTTAATAGTCAAACAGTGAAAATGGGCCCAAGGCCCATATTGCAGGCCCATACGCCCGTGTGGCCCACATAGCCCAGAAATGGCCTTGGCTATGTAGATTACACAGCCTAGCCCAATATTCTCCACACGTTCGTGTGGTTTACCTGTGTGGGGCCCACACGGCCCAGTTCGGCCCAAAATGGCCCAAAAGGCCTGAGCCCATAAAATCGTTGATGGTGGCTTCTACGATCAAACACTAATGCCTATGCGTTTGGATTACCACACGAGCGAGCGTACAATCGTGTAGCATCGACGGTCCCCTATTTCGGCTTTTGCCGATTTAATATTGTGGCAGTGTGATTACACACCTGGTTATGAACCGCATACTCAGTCCTCAAGCCCTCTAAATATGAGTTCAATCATAAAAAACGATAACTATATGTCTAACAAATTTAAAACAACTCAACACAAAATACTTAATCACTTCACCACATTCACATACCGCGTTTGAACAACCAAGACCCCCACTTAAACTGTTGAAACTGAATAACTTTTAATTTCTGAAATCAAACTGAAACACCCATTAACCAATACCACATGACTAAATTGAAACAAAAAAGAAACACCATCTAACGACCGCAAAGTCGCAGAATAAATTGGCACCCAAAAATGGCAGCGCAGTATAGAAAGAGTTGACGCAGAGAGGGTAAAAGAAGAAGAAACAACCTAATAACAATGGAGGAGAAAGTTTGCATTAAGAAGGGTCAAAACCGAAATGAAAAAACAGAAGATCAAGGAATCAAAAATCAATATCAGAATAATTAGGCACGAGATAATCAACTGAAGTTTGAGAAGCCAATAGCTCAAAGCCAAAATTGATGAAAGGTTCGGCTAGAGAACAAGAACACAACTAACACACACTCGACACAGGAGAAGGGTTTGAGGAAGAAGAAAATAAATAGCAGAGTGCAGAGGGGAGAGAAAAATACAAAACAGTAGAGAAGAACACAGTTATCAAAAATTTTAGAAAGAAGAAGAGAAAAATAAGGTAAAGCCGAATTGCCAAAAGAATAGATTTTGGCTAAGGGGAAAGGTTTTCTTTGCCGTCAGACCTTTGGGAATTTTGAAAGAGAGTCCAAAATTTTGGAAAACCAGAGTTCAATTTTAGTTCTATCTCATCCCATTCCCTAATCCACTCCTCAAATCACTCCCCAAATCCTCCTAACAATCGAAATTCCCTTAATAATCTACTAAAATTTGGCCACAACTTCCCACACTCTTCAAACACACAAGTTTCGGTCAAACTAGAACTCTCCCATGGCCAACAGCAAAATAAAACAGCTCCATGCGCCTACCAGCATTCGAACCTCAGACCTCAAGTAACTACCACACGCCACCTATCTCCTAGACCAGCAGGCCCTTTCTGTCATGTTTTACCCACATTTATTTAGAAGCCTACTGACTAAAGATAGGGTTTAAACCTTTTAAAAGAAAAACTTTTGCACATGCCTAGGCTTGAACCCAAGACTTCACAGACAGTTCCCAGAACACATAACCACTGAAGCAGACAGACACTTGTGTCATTTTCTTGCACAATTAAACATTTATGTGCAGCCTTCTAATTGTTCCCATGCTTAAAACCTAATACTTCTAGGCTGAAAATTTGGGGCGTTACAGGTCTTGTGTATCCTACTGGTGGCTAGGTAATCCTTGAGTGGGTCGAATACCTGATAGCTTGTATGAGCAGCTCGTATAGCTACACCCTGACCGATAGCTTATATGAGCAAGCCCGTGGGTAGCTCCATTGTGAGCATTACATGTTCTGAGGTAGCTTAGGCTTTGTATGTATATGTGGCACTTATGTGCTAGTTTTTTCGTGTATCCAATAGTATTCCGAGTGTTCAACGTGTAAGGCAATGGATAATGTGATGAAAGACCCAATGAGGGCATGTTAAAGAAGGTATGGTTATGTAACATACTATGAGTGAGTACAAGTATGTACGCTAAACTCATGAGCAATGCCTTGATAAAGAATGACTTATGGTGAGAAAGTTTATGTATATGTATATATATGAACATATGATAAGTATGCAAAAAGGCTTGAATGATGAATAATCTTTATGGTTATATTATTATGTCTTTGTGTGAAAATTGCTTACCATCATTGCATATTGTTTGCATGTGGACTTACTAAGCTTTAATGCTTACCCCCTTTCATTTCCCTCCTTTGTAGTTCTACCAACCTAGCTCGGGGATCGAAAGTTATCAGAGTATTCAATCACACTATCAAAAGAATATTGGGTATAGTAAATTTGATAACTTGAGTATGGCATGTATAAGGGGCTTGGTTATTTTGTGAGATGTGTCATGCGAATTTGGCCAAGTTGTAAAGGCCTCTAATGTTGATGATTCATTTTGTAATGGCCATGTGATATGGCTTATATTTGATCATTGGGTTGTAATCTAATTACCCATGCATGCATGTACTAATGCCTTGATGATGTGATATGTTATTGCATGGTGAATGAATGATGAGGTGTGGAATAGATGATAGGAGATAAGAATTGACTAAATGACTTAAGATGATCATGGTAATAAGTCTGTAATATGGAATCTGGATAATAAATTTGATTATGCATGAAATTGGTGTGGAATGCTTCTAAATGGTGAACAATTTGAATATGCATTGGGATGATATTTTGAAGACATGAAAATGCCATGGAATTGGATAATAAGTGTTTAAATATGCTATATTGCATGCTATGAAACATGTTTGAGTATGTGGATGAGTGAGGGTGGCAATTGGCTTAGAAAATAGCCTCTAAATTGTCTACACAGGTAAACACACGGGCATGTGTCTATGCCATGTGTGACACACGGTTTTCCCTTATGGGCATGTTGCATAGCCGTGTGTCCCCTGCACCCTAGTTTTATAAGTTAGTATGCCCAGTAGCAAACACACGGGCTAAGACACGGTATGTGTCTTGGCCGTGTGAGAGACACGGCCTGCCCAAATGGGCATGTGCTCTGGCCATTTGAAGTCTGTACCATTTTATGAAATATTCATTTATTTTTAATTGACCACAGGTTTGGCCACACGGGCGTGTGATATGGTTGTGTGACCCTAAATTGATGCTGACGTCATAGTCAGAGAGTTACACAGCTGGAGGACACGGGTATGTCGAGAGCACACGTTCATATCCCCTGTCTCACACGGGCGTGTGGCTTTGTATTAAAGAAATTTTCCCAAACTTTCTAAAGTTCTTGGTTTAGTCCTTGACCACCCCCAATGTATGTTTTGGGCTTCGTAGGCGCGTATGAGGAACATTATGCTTGTGTTTGAATTTTTTGAACTGGTTAAAATTTTATGGCCTGATTTTTCATGTATGTGTATGCTTAAATTTGGTAATGCCTCGTGCCCTATCCTAGCATCGGACTCACGTAAAGGGGTGTTATATTTAGTGGTATTGGAGCTACGGTTTAGTCAGTTCTCAAACTATGTAGCATGTGTTCGAGTCTAGCTATACATGCCATACATATATTATGATAGTTTGACGACTCTTGATGATTTTAAAATGTGTTTTCATATAGCAAATGGATCCTGACAGAGCAGTGGCGGATGATGTAGAAAGTAACAGACCTACTCTCGCTAAAGGAGTAGTGCCATCCGATAGTAGACCTGAGACTGTTTGTAGAGGAGTAGGAGGTAGAGAAGCCTTTCTCCACATGATGAATGCCTGGTATACGGAGTCTGTTCGAACAAACCCGAACGCTCAACCTCCCTCGCCTCCTCCAAATCCTCAACTCGTAGCCATGATGCCTCAAGGTATGGATTTTATGATATTTTCTAGAACACCAATTGATAAAATTCAGAAGTAAAGTACTGAGGAATTTAGGGCAAATGCCAATGATGACCCTAAGAGAGCAGAGATCTGGTTAGAAAATTTGATACGGGTATTTGATGAATTATCCTGTGCACCCAAGGAATGCTTAAAATGTGCCATATCCTTATTGAGAGATGCGGCATATCACTATTAGAAAATGCTGATACCCATGGTACCTCCAGAGAGGGTTACTTGGGAATTCTTCCAAGATGAATTCTGAAAGAAGTACATTAGTGAACGGTTTATCGACCAAAAGCGTAAGGAATTTCTGGATTTGAAACAGGGTCGTATGACAGTTAATGAGTATGAGAGAGAATTCATCAGACTCAGTAAGTACACTCGGGAGTGTGTATCCTCCGAGGCTAGAATATGTAGAAGATTTGAAGATGGACTTAATGAGGATATCAAGAAGTTGGTAGGTATTCTTGAGTTGAAGGAATTTGTAGTACTCGTCGAACGGCCTTGTAAAGCTAAAGAAATGATTAAAGAAAAGAGGAAAGCCAAGCTTGAGGCTTGAGACACAAGAGAGAGACACCCGAGTAAGTCATTTCCATCTCAATCTAAGAAATCTAGAGAGATGAACTCCCGTTCATATGTGTCAGCTGGACATTCATTTGGGAAACGTAGAAAACAAAATTCAGGTTTTAAAACTCAGACTACGTCTGTAGCAAGCGTGGGTAATGTTAAACCTTCCAAACTAGAGTGCCAGCAATGTTGTAGATGCCATTTTGGCACCTGTAGAGTGAGTGATGGATCTTGTTTCAGATGTGGTTCTCAAGGCCACTATATTAAAGATTGTCCTGAGATGGTAAAGAAAGAAAGATTACAGAACCCAAGATCGAGTGGCACAGCTTCTAGGGGAAGACCCTCAAGAAATGCTGAAATTGAGTCCGGTAGTAAGAATGTAACACGAGATACATCAGTGAGGTCTAAAGCTAGAGCTCCAGCTAGAGCCTACGCCATACATGCGCGTGAAGATGCGACTTCTCCTGATGTGATCACTGGTAATTTTTCTCTTTACGATACTACTGTATATACCTGTTAAGTCTATAGAGTTTATGATTAAGGTGTCGAACCCATTAGAAAAGCATGTGATAGTTAATAAAGTATGTAAGAAATTCCTTTTGATGATTAGAAGTCATTGTTTCCCGGCCGACTTGATGTTGTTGCCATTTGATGAATTTGATGTCATATTGGGTATGGATTGGTTGACATTTCATGATGCTATATTGAATTGTAGACAGAAAGTTATTGAATTGAAGTGTGATAATGGTAAGATTCTCCGGGTTGAAACAGACAAGTCAGATATGTCACCAATTGTAATTTCTTTGATGTCTGCTAAAAAATGCATGAGAAAAGGGTACAAATCTTATTTGGCGTACATATTGAATACAAAGGAATTTGAATTGAAAATTGAATCAGTACTAGTTGTATGTGAGTATGCAGATGTATTTTTGAAGGAATTACTAAGTTTGCCTCCAATTAGAGAAGCTAAATTTGGTATCGAGTTAATGCCAGGCACGAAACCTATTTCTATTGCTCCGTACAGGATGGCTTCGACTGAGCTCAAAGAATTGAAGTCACAGTTGCAAGAGTTGACCGATAAAGGTTTTGCGAGACCAAGCTTTTCACCGTGGGGTGCTCCCATACTATTTGTGAAAAAGAAGGATGGTTCCATGAGATTATGCATCGACTGTAACAACCCGATTTAGGGCCTAGTTGGAATAGTGGTCTCAGGACCACAAATCCAAAGTTTTGGGAATTATTTTATTATTATTTTACAGTCATAGCATGTTTATATTAGTACATGAAAAATTTGGTGAACTAATTTTGACGTTTGTGAGCCCAGTTGCGAAAAATGACTAAATCGCATAAAGTGTAAAAGAGAGAACCAAAAATTGAGGGTCTTTAATGGGAAAATAGACCCTTAATTGATAGTATAGCCGGCCATGAGACATAGGGGAGACAATTTTCAAAATTCAGTGGAAATTTGGTAGCTATTTTGACCAAAAAGAAATAAAATAGAAAAAGTTGTCAATTTCTTTTCTTCTCATCTCTTTCCACCGAAAGTATCAGCCATGAAAGGGGTTTGAAAGCTTAAAATTTTTAGCAACTTGAAGCACTTGCAAGTAAGTGATTTTGATAGTTTCTTTTAATGATTTTTACATTTTTGGACTCCTTGAAGCATAAGCTATCAAATGAGGGTCTGTTTTAATAAATGATTAAGAGTTTAGGGTTTTTCCATGAATAGATTTGTAGTGTTTACTGATTTTTTATGGAATAAAATGAGTCTTGGTTGTCTTATAAACAACTTTTTTGAAATGTGTTAGCATGAAAACACCTAAAGGGACTATTTTGCATAAGTTGCAAAATAAGTGATGAGTGTGTGAAATAGTGGGAATTTTGGGTTGCTATAACAGTAAAAAAAGTTCAGCTAAGCTTAAGAAGCGAAGAAATTCAATAAAAATTGATTTTTGAGCATAAGGGTAAAATGGTCATTTTACTAAAGTTTAGGGGCAAAATGGTCATTTTGCCGAAATATGAATTTTCAATTGCCTAATTGTAATGAGTGACCAAATGAGTGTATTTTGCTAATATAGATCAAGAATTGTCAAATCTGGACCAAGACTGAGGGAAAGCCATGCAAATCGACTAAACCATATAGTCGCTATATTTTGAAATCTGAGGTAAGTTGTATGTAAATAATATAACTTCATTGATACTATCCATATTGAAATTGTCATTGAATAGATATTGCATGAATTGCTTGATTTCGAGATTTGAGAATGGGTAATGATCATTGAGATAGTAGAATTCTCGTTGGAACCTCAAGAAGTAAGCTGAATATTCATACCGTATCACTTGGGTCATTTGTGTGAGCTAGTGTAAGACATGTCTGGGACATGCATCGGCCACATTATGAGAGCTAGTGTAAGACCATGTCTGGGACATGGCATTAGCATTGAGACGAGTGCTAGTGTAAAACATGTCTGGGACATGCATCGGTCTCGGGACGTAAGCCAGTGTAAGACATGTCTGGGACATACATCGGCTACGAGATGAGTCAGTGTAAGACCATTCTAGGACATGGCATCGGCACAGTTATGCGAGAGCTAGTGTAAGACCATGTTTAGGACATGGCATCGGCCTCGAAGATGATAGCCAGTGTGAGACCATGTCTGGAACATGGCATCGGCGCCTTACCCATGATTGAGGCTTATGGAATATCCAGTAGTGTTCCGAATGGTTCAACGACGAGAGTTATAAATTTAAGTTAATGAGGAAAGTATAACCGTATTGTAAGTACTACAGGTACCTAAGTGATAGAAATGCATAAGATGTGAACTCATTGTATATGCTATGTGATTTGTATGAAGTGAAGAGTAAGCCATGCTTATGCCCACATTAGTATCATGTCTTATTGATAAAGGGTAGACTTATTGTTGTATATCTGTTTATGTGTAACTTCCTAAGCTTTATGCTTACTCCTTTTTCCTTTCTATTTCCTTACAGTGCCGCCTATCTAGCTTAAGGATTACTAAAAGTCAGAGATATCGATCACACTATCAGCTGAAGCAACAACTATAGTTGGATTTAAATTTTTGAATATGGCATGTATAGGGCTTAGACTTTATTATTTTGTACCTTTGAGAATTGGCTAATGGTAATGACTTGGGTTGGGAATCCTTCATTTTGTGAAGCCTTGAATGATGGCTAACACTTATTTTGATTTATAAATATATATTGCCATTGGTAAATGAATGTCTATTATAACTGTTCAATTTTAGAAATTGTGTTTGTCTTGGTATTGGTTGGTATTAGCATGGAATTAGGTATATAAGGGTGGCAATAAGGCTTGGAAAATAACCTTATATTGTCCACATGGGTAGGCAGACAGATGTGTGTCTAGACCGTGTGTGACACACGGTTTGCCCCATCGGCGTGTAATTCAGTCGTCTGTCCCCTACACGTAAAAAAAAAATTTCAAGTCAGGATGCATGGTAATAAACACATGGGCAGGGACACGGTCGTGTGTCTCAGCCGTGTGGAGGACACAGCCTAGTACATGGGTGTGTACCATGGTTGTGTGACACTTTAGTGATGCTGACGTCAGGAATAGAATGTCCAAGTTTTTGCATACGGGCTAGAACACGGGCGTGTCGTGGCCGTGTGAGGGACATGGGCCATTGATACGGGCGTGTGTCTGGCCGTGTGAAAACCCCTGTAGGTGAGATTTAGAAATTAATTCTACACGGGTGTGGGACGCGGGAGTGTCCCAGGGTGCTTAGGCAGTGTGACCCACACGGGCCAGTAGCACGACCATGTCGAAATGGTCACACAGGTGTGTATTTTAAGGTAAATTTATTAAGGTTGGTTTAAGGACCCGAAATGGTTTCGAATAGTTTTTAACAATTGATTTGGGGCTCGTGGGCCCGCAATAAGAAGTTTAAAGTAGAAATTGAAAAGGTTTTAATTTGGACCAAGTCTCGGTGACTTGAGATTGTTTGTACGCAAGAGATACAGTTAGGTAATGCCTCGTACTCCGACTTGGCATGGGTTATGGGTATAGGGTGTTACATCAACTACCAACAACTCAATAAGGTGAGAATTAAAACTAAGTATCCTCTCCCGAGGATTAATGACCTATTTGATCAGCTGAAGAGAGCGACATGGTTCTCTAAGATAGATTTGAGATTCGGCTACTATCTATTAAGAGTTAAAGAGTCAGATGTACCTAGGACTGCCTTCAGAACGAGGTATGGCCACTATGAGTTTCTTGTTATGTCATTTGGATTAACAAATGCCTGTCATTTGGATTAACAAATGCCCCTACCGTGTTTATGGATTTGATGAATCGAATATTTCGACCATATTTGGATAAGTTTGTTATAGTATTCATCGATGATATCCTGATTTATTCGAGAGATGAGGTAGAGCATACCGAGCACTTGAGAACTATTTTGCAGAATTTGAGGGACAAACAGTTGTATGCTAAGTTTAGCAAAAGTGAGTTTTTGCTTCGAGAGGTCAGATTCTTAGGCCACATTGTTTCAGGTGATTGCATCCGAGTTGATCCTACTAAGATTTTTGTTATTGTTGAATGGAAGCCGAAAAGGAATGTAACAGAGATTAGGAGCTTTTTGGGTTTGGCTAGTTACTACAGACGTTTTGTGAAAGGATTCTTTATGATAGCCACTTCTATGATGAGATTACTTCAGAAAAATGTTAAGTTTGAGTGGTCGAAAAAATGTCAGCAGAGCTTTGAGAAATTGAAATTGTTATTGACCGAGGCACCAGTGTTAATACAACTGGAATCAGGGAAAGAGTTTGTGATTTACACTGATGCATCCTTGAGTGGACTGGGTTGTGTGCTTATGCAAGAAGGTAAAGCTGTAGCTTATGCTTCGGGGCAATGGAAACCCCATGAGAAGAACTATCCTACGCATGATCTAGAATTGGCCGCCATTGCCTTTGCTTTGAAGATTGGCGACACTATCTATTTAGGGAGAATGTCATGTTTATACATACCATAAAAGTCTTAAATATTTGATGATCGAAAAGGACTTGAATTTGAGGCAACGAATATGGCTCGAATTTTTAAAAGACTATGAGTTTGTGATTGATTATCACCTTGGTAAGGCAAATGTGGTCGCTGATGCCCTGAGCAGGAAGTCTGTATTTTCCTTGGGAGCTATGAACACGTGGCTGGCCCTGTCCAATGATGCTGCAATTCTAGCAGAGTTAAGCACTAGACCAACTTTTTTACTACAAATTTGTGATGCTTAGAAAACTGATAAAGAGTTACAAGCAAAGAAAGCTCAGTGTGAGTCGAACAGTGAACTAGATTTTCAAAAAGACTTCGATGGTTGTCTGAAGTTCCATAGTAGAATTTGTGTTCTGAAGAATATTGAGTTAATCCGAAATATTTTGCATGAGGCTCATAACAGATGTATGTTAGTTCACCCGGGTAGCACGAAAATGTACACCTACTTAAAGAAAATGTATTGGTGGAACGGTATGAAAAGAGATATATTTGAGTTTTTATCGAGGTGTATGATTTGTCAGCAAGTAAAAGTTGAACACCAGGTACCTTCAGGTTTACTTCAGCCTATTGTGGCTCCTGAATGGAAATGGGACCAAATTACCATGGATTTTGTGACATGTTTACCATTGACACCAAGAAAGAAAGATGTCGTTTTGGTGGTGATTGACAGAATGACTAAATCGGCTCATTTTATACCGATACACACTGATTATTTACTTAATAAGTTGGCTGAATTGTATGTTTCTGAAATTGTAAGACTTCACGGAGTACCTTTGTCGATTATTTTAGACAAAGATCCAAGGTTTACTTCACGGTTTTGGAAGAAGTTACAAGAAGCTTTGGGTACAAAACTGAATTTTAGTACCACTTTTCACCCACAGACTGATGGACAATCCAAAAGGGGAATTCAAATCTTGGAAGATATGTTCAGATGTTGTGTTTTTGAGTTCCAAGGTAGTTGGGAAAATTATCTACCCTCAGTCGAATTTTCTTACAACAATAGTTATTAGTTGAGCTTGAAGATGGTGCCTTATGAGGCATTGTATGGACGTAAATGTCATATACCGTTATATTGGACTGAGCTCAAGAAGAATAATATTCATGGAATCGATTTGTTTAAGGAAACCGAAGAAAAGGTGAAAGTAATCCGTGATTGTTTGAAAGCGGTATCAGATAGGCAAAAGTCGTATGCAGATTTGAAAAGAAAAGAAATCGAGTTTCAAGTCAGTGATAAAGTATTCTTGAAAGTATCTCCATAGAAAAAGGTTTTGAGATTTGGCAAAAAGAGCAAGTTGAGTTCTCATTTCGTAGGACCTTATGATATTATTAAGAAAGTAGGGCCTGTTGCTTATCGTTTGGCTTTGCCGACTAAGTTAGAAAAGATTCACGATGTATTTCATGTGTCCATGTTGCGTCGATATAGATCTGATCCCTCACATGTGATTGCTCTAACAGAGGTTGAAATTTGACCGGATATGACTTATGGTGAGGAACCGGTTAAAATTTTGGCTCGAGAAGTTAAGCAATTGAGAAACAAAAGTATTGCTCTTGTGAAGGTATTCTAGCAAAGACATGGGGTTTAAGAATCAACATGGGAGCCCGAGGAAGCTATGAGAAAACAATAACCAAACCTTTTTTACTGGTAAAATCTTCGGGGATGAAAATCCCTAAAGGGAGGAGAGTTGTAACATCCCAAAGTAGGGCCTATTCAGAACAGTGGTTTTGAGACCACAAATCCAAGATAGAAATAATTATTTTATGATTATTATGAGTTCCATGATATGTATGCATGCTTGTGTGAAAGATTCATGAAGAATTTCTATGCATAGAATGTCTAATTGAATGTTAGGGACCAAATTGAATAAGATGCAAAACTTGTGTTCTAGAAGCTTTTAGTATGAAATTGCATTAGATTATAAATTAGAAGGCCCTAATTAGGAATTTGACCAATTTTTATAATTTTGGACAAAAATGGGCATGCATAGGAAAAATTTGAAAGAAATACCCCTAAGGGCATTTTGTTCATTTGGTAATTAAAAGAATAAAAAGGAAAAGTCAAAGCAAAAATGTGCTCATCTTCTCCATTCTTGGCCGAAATTCTCAAGACACCATAGCTAGGGTTTTGTTCAACTTTCAAGCTTGATTGTAAGTGCTCCTAAGCCCCGTTTTTAATGTTTTTTTTTACATTTTGAAGTCCTCGTAGCTTGATTTACCTATTTCCACCCTTATTTTGAAGTAGGGTTTATGTATGAAAATATACCCATGTCTGACATGCATGTATTTTGATGATTTATGGAGGAATATCAAAGTTTGATGTGTGATAAACATCTTTTACTAGGTGATTTTTCATGAAAACCACTAAAAAGGACTAAATTCAAAAAGGTGTAAAATAAGCGATAAAAATCTAATTTTGAGGAAAATATGGACTCTTATGAGTATTAGGAAAATTCGGCTAGGCTTGGGTAACAAAGAAAATGCATGCATTTCATTTTACGAGCCTATGGACTAAATTATAAATAAGTAAAAAGTTAGGGTAAAAAGGTAAATTTACCAAAACATGAATTATGGATTGATTTAAAAAATGTGATTAATAAATAAGTGAAATTTGGTATTATATATTAAGAAAAACGTGATATGGGTCTTGATCGGGGAAGCAATAAAGTATACGACGATTAGGCTCGATTATCATCATTTTGTACCAAGGTAAGTACATTTGTAAATAATGTGACAATGTAATATATTTTCATGTGTTGATATTATGTCATAAATGTTTCATCATTATTATGTATGCTATGCCTAATGGTAACTTTGCAAGTATGAATAATATTGGTCGTTATCTATGACATTACGAGCAAGTACGATGGAGATGTTATGTAAATGTGAGGAAAACCCAGTGGGAACCTTAGGAATAATCTAGGATACAAGTGACACGTCACTAGGAATTAAGAAATCCAAACTCATTGATTTGGTCTTGGTTCGTGATATGAGTTGGTATGAGTTCATAATGGATGCGATACATGAAATTGGGTTCCGGACACGAGTCTTGTGTGTCCTACTGATGGCTAGGTAATCCTTGAGTGGGTTGGATACAGGATAGCTTGTGTGAGCAGCTCGTGTAGTTATACCCTGACCAATAGCTTATATGAGCAAGCTCATGAGTAGCTCCATTGCGAGTGTTATATGTTATGAGGTAGCTTAGGCTATGTATGTATATGTGGCACTTATGTGCTATTTTTTCTGTATATCCAACAGTATTTTGAGTGTTCAACGGGTAATGCAATGGATAATTTGATGAAAGACCCAAGGAGGGCATGCTAAAGAAGGTATGGTTATGTGACATACTATGAGTGAGTACAGGTATGTACGCTAAACTCATGAGCAATGCCTTGATGAAGAATGACTTATGATGAGAAAGTTTATGTATATGTATATATATGAACATATGATAAGTATGCAAAAAGGCTTGAATGATGAATAATCTTTGTGGTTATATTATTATGTCTTTGTGTGATAATTGCTTACTATCATTGCATATTATTTGCATGTGGACTTACTAAGCTTTAATGCTTACCCCCTTTCCTTTCCCTCCTTTGTAGTTCCACCGAGCTAGCTCGGGGATCAGAAGCTGTTACAGTATTCGACCACACTATTGAAAGTATATTGGGTATAGTGAATTTGATAACTTGATTATGGCATGTATGGGGGACTTGGTTATTTTGTAAGATGTGTCATGCTAATTTGGACAAGTTGTAAAGGCCTCTAATATTGATGATTCATTTTGTAATGGCCATGTGATATGGCTTATATTTGATCATTGGGTTGTAATCTAATTACCCATGCATGCATGTGCTAATGCCTTGATGATGTGATATGTTATTGCCTGGTGAATGAATGATAAGGTGTAGAATAGATGCTAGGAGATAAGAATTGACTAAATGAGTTAAGATGATCATGGTAATGAGTTTGTAATATGGAATTTGGATAATAAATTTGATTATGCATGAAATTGGTGTGGAATACTTCTAAATGGTGAACTAATTGAATATGCATTAAGATGATATTTTGAAGACATGAAAATGCCATGGAATTAGATAATGAGTGTTTAAATATGCTATGTTGCATCTATGAAACATGTTTGAGTATGTGGATGAGTGAGGGTGACAATTGGCTTAGAAAATAGCCTCTAAATTGTCCACACGGGTAGACATACGGGCATGTGTCTAGGCTTGTGTGACACACGGTCTGCCCCAATGGGCGTGTTGCATAGCCGTGTGTCCCATTCACCCTAGTTTTACAAGTCAGTATGCCTAGTAATAAACACACGGGCATGTGTCTTGGCCGTGTAAGAGACACGGCCTACCCAGATGGGCATGTGCTCTGGCTGTGTGAAGTCTACACCATTTTATGAAAAATTCATTTATTTTTAATTGACCACACGGCCTGCCCACACGGGCGTGTGATACGGCCGCGTGACCCTAAATTGGTGCTGGCGTCATAGTCTGAGAGTTACACGACTGGAGAACATGGACATGTCAAGAGTACACGGGCATGTCCCCCGTCTCACACGAGCGTGTGGCTCTGTATTAAAGAAAATTTCCCAAACTTTTCTAAAGTTCTCGGTTTAGTCCTTGAATACCCCCAATGTATGTTTTGGGCCTCGTAGGCTCATATGAGGGACAATATGCTTGTGTTTGAATGTTTTTGAACTGGTTAAAAGTTTATGGCCCGGTTTTTCATGTATGTGTATGTTTAAGTCCAGTAATGCTTCGTACCCTGTCCTAGCGTCGGACGCGGGTAAGGGGGTGTTAAAATAAATATGGCACCGTATGAAGTATTGTATGGCTGCAAGTGCTGAACCCCGTTACACTGGACCGAACTTAATGAGAAATAAATTCACGGGGTTGATTTGGTCAGAGAAACCAAAGAAAAGGTGAAAGTAATTCGTGATTGTTTGAAAGCAGCTTTGGATCGACAGAAATCATACATAGATTTGAAACGAAAGGATATTGAATTTCAGGTTGGTGATAAATTATTTCTGAAAGTACCATCGTGGAAGAAAATTCTTAGATTTGGTCGCAAAGGCAAGTTGAGTCTGCGGTTCATTGGGCCGTATGAGATTATTGAAAGAATAGGGCCAGTGGTATATCGATAAGCTTTTCCGTCAAAATTGGAAAGGATTCACAATGTGTTTCATGTATCGATGTTGCGCTGTTATCGATCAAATCCTTCGCACATAATTTCGTCAAAAGAGGTTGAGATTCAACTCGATATGACTTATGGTGAAGAACCGATCAAGATTTTAGCTCGAAAAGTTAAACAGTTGAGAAATAAAAGCATAACTCTAGTGAAAGTTTTGTGGCAATGACATGGGGTCGAAGAGGCTCCGTGGGAACCTAAGGAAGCTATGAGAAAATAGTACCCTAACCTCTTTTCTGGTAAGATTTTCGGGGACAAAAATCCCTAAAGGGGGAGAGTTGTAACAACCCGTTTTTGGGTCAAATCAGAACAGTGGTTTTGGGACCATAAATCCGAAGTAGAAATATTTATTTTGTTATTATTTTAAGATCTACAGTATGATGAATGATAATGTGAAAATTTCGTTAAAAAATTTTATCGATTAAGTGTCTAATTTGACTAGAAGGACTAAATTACAATAGGTGCAAAACTTGAGTTCTCTATGTTAAAAGTGTCTAATTGCTATGAATCCTTAAATTGGAGGTCCTTAAATGGTAATTAGACCATTATACTAGGGTGGAAAAAAATAGACATAGTAAGGTGAAATTTTAAAGTTTTTCATTAAGGGCATTTTAGTCATTTGGTAAATAAAGATAAAATTTAACAAATAAAAGACGTCATCTTCTTCAAATTAGTCCTCCATGGCCTAATTTCGCAAGGAGAAAACATAGCTAGGGTTTTGGTCACTTTCAAGGTCGATTGTAAGTCTGTTCTTGTCCCGTTTTTAACGATTTTTATATTTTTGAGATTGTTGTAACTTTGGTTTAGCTATTTCAAGGATTAATTTGAAAGAAAGGTGAAGTTTAAAATTTTACCCATGTTGAACATGTATGTATTTTGATGTTTGATGGTAGAAAATGCATGTTTGTTGTTTGTTAAACAACTTTTGTAAAGTAATTTTCAGTAAAAACGTCAAATAGGGACTTATTTATAAAAGTCTATAAAATGAGAAGAAATGTGAATAAATGAAAAATGTGGGTTGTCATGAGTATGAAAAAGGTTTGGCTAGGCTTGGGTTGTGAGAAAATTGAAAGAAATTCATTTTACGAGCCTACGGACTAAACTGCAAAAATGTCAAAAGGTTAGGGACTAAACTACTTGTGTAAGCAACGCCATATAGTTACGTCTAGACTGACAGCCTGTGTGAGCATGCCCGTCGATAGCTCGAGAGCGAGCAATTGTGAGATACAAGAATCAGGTAGCATTGGCTACATATGTGCAAGATTCCCAACTATCTGACATTATTATTCCAAGTGGTTCACAAGTATGTCAAGGATGAGAATAAGTGTAAATTCGTTACAAGCTGGTACAGGTATGTATTCGAAGCTTATGATTATTAATTTGTGAAATGACGATTTCAAGGTAAGTTGTGATGGAAGTGAATTATGATCAAGAGATTATGGTAAATTATGTTATCTTATGTTATATTACTTGCATGATTAATGTATGGTAAGGTTGCTTATTTCTTCATACGAGCTTACTAAGCTATATAGCTTGCTCCATTTTATTTTCAATGTTTTATAGTGTCAACAAGCTAGCTCAGGATTGCAGATCATCAGAAGTCGCATCACACTATCAAACTGTCCTTTGGGTACCAATGATTTTAAAACATTTTGAGAGTATGGCATGTATAGGGACTTGGTCATTTTGTTATATGTGTCATTTGATTTGGCCGAAGTATTGGCTTATATTTGTTTAAGGTGATTTGGTATTTAGCCATGTAACTTGCTTATTTTGGCTAAAATGATTGTAAGCCCATTTATATAAGTATATGTGTTAATAGCTTCTTCTTTTTTTTTGTGTTTTGTAATGGGTTGCTATATGTTTATTATGGTTAAATGACTTATTGTGAAATGGAAGAGATGGGCCCTTTGGTGTGCTAGGAAATCTAAGCAGAATTATGGATGATGAAAGTATTCATGTTGATACTTGTGAATGTGAGTTTGACATGAATTGATTTGGTAAATTATGCTATAGTAAATATGTTAAGAGTTGGTAATGAATGATATAATTTAGCCTTGTTTATGGATGTTTTAGTTGCTTAAACATGCAATGGATTATGCCATTGAACTTTTGTGTGTGTAGCTGTAAATGAGGGTGACAATTGGCTTGGTAAATAGCCTTATTTTGTCCACACGGGCGTGTGTCTAGGCCGTGTGTGACACACAGTCTGCCCCATGGGCATGTGCTCTAGCCGTGTGTCCCGGACACCTTAATTTTGAGAAATAGAATGCTCAGAATTGAACACACGGGCAAAGACACGGGGGTGTGTCTCAGTTGTGTGAGGGACACGGCCTCAAGCATGGGCGTGTGTCCTGACCATGTGAAGTTTGCACCTATTTTATGAAAACATTACCACACGGCCTGGCACACGGGCATGTGACTTGGCTGTGTGACATTAATTTGTTCATGCATTGCAAAACAGAAAGTTACACAAGTTAGGGACACGGGCGTGTGTGACTACACGGCCTACCCACACGGGTGTGTCCCAAGCCACACGAATGTGTGACCCTGTTCATAGCTAAACTTTTCTAAGTATTTTAAAAATTTCCTAAGTGCTTGGTTTGTTCCTGAACCACTTCCAAAGCATGTTTTGGGCCTCATAGGCTCATATTAGGGACTTTATGATTGAATGCGAATGCTTTTAATTTGGATGAAAATTTATGACCGAAACTTTTATGTTTGCCCGCTTTGTAAGTCCGATAATGCCTTATATCATGTTCCGACGTTGAATACGGGTAAGGGGTGTTATGTAACATCCCGAATTAGGGCTTAGTCAGAACAATGGTTTCGGGACCACAAATCTAACACATTAAAATTTTCTTTTATTACATTTTTATGGTCTACAATTTCACGAGATGATTTCATGAAAATTTCGTTCGAAAATTTTGACGTTTGGGCACTCAATTTGGTCAAAAGGACTAAATTGTAAAAAGTGCAAAACTTGCGTTCTAGAAGTAGAGGTGTCTAATTGCTATGAAATTTTAAATTGGAGGTCCTTATATGGTAATTAGACCATTGGTTAATTTTTTTGACAAAAATGGACATGAAATAGGTGAAATAGAATATTTTTAAGTTAGGGGCATTTTGGTCATTTGGTAATTAAAATAATAAAAAGGGAAAATAAAAGCCAAACTTATGCTCATCTTCAACCTTTGGCCGAAATTTGCATGGAAGCCATGGCTAGGTTTTTGTTCAAGCTTTCCAAGCTCAATAATAAGTCTGTTCTTGCCCTATTTTTAATGATTTTACGTTTTTGAAATCCTCGTAACAAGAACTAGCTATTTCTACCATTTATTTAAGCTAGGGTTGATGTTTGAAAATTTACCCATATGCTACATATGTATATTTTGATGTTTAAGGGAGGAATATGAATGTTTGTTGAGTTTAAATGACTTTTACTAAGTAGTTTTCGGTGAAAACGCTAAAAAGGACTAAATTGTAAAAGTTATAAAATTTGTCATAAAAGTGTGATTTATTGGAAATTGTGGGCTATTATAGTTATGAAAATGATTCGGAGAGGCTTAAAGTACAAAGAAATTAGATAAATTTCATTTTTATGAGCCTAGGGGCTAAATTGCAAATATGTGAAAGTTTAGGGGTAAAAATGAAAATTTGTAAAAGTATGATTTTTGTGTCAATTTGATTAATGTGAGTAATAAATAAGTTATATTTGAAATTTTAGATCAAGAAAATTGAGATTCAGGCTTAAACCGGGAAAGTACGAGATTATGGACTAAAATGGAATAATTAGTTGTGCTCGGATCCGAGGTAAGTTCTTATGATAATAATAATGCAATGTTATGTTTGAATTATATTTCTTACTATTATTTCATATATTGTATGATTTAATATATTGGAAAAATTGATGGAATAGTGTATATGATGTGGAAATATGACATGGAAGAATATTACATAAAATGCAAGAAAATGATGATACATGACAAGTGATATATGAAATATGTGATATATGTTATGTAAATTATTAAAAGCTTATTTGCTATTTGAGTTATGCCTTATTATGCTATGAATGAACAATTGGTACTATTGTAAGCATGAATGATATTATGGTCGCTATCCACGACGTCACGAGCAAGTGTAATAGAGGTGCAATGTGCAAGTGAGAAAAATCTCGTTTGAACTTTAGGAATAGTTTAGGATACAAGTGACATGTCACTAGGAATTAAGAAGTCCAAACTTGTTGAGTGGTCCGAATTCGTGATATATGTGGCATCCAAGCTCATTGAGTGGTCTGAGTTCATTATAGATACGAGCATTCGAGCTCGTTGAGTGGTCTGAGTTCATAATTGATGCGATACATGTGATTAAGTTCCGGGAAATGGTCTTATGTGTCCTACCGGTGGCTAGGTAATCCTTGAGTGGTCGGATACCTGACAGCTTTTATGAGTAGCTCGTATAGTTACACCTTGATCGATAGCTTATATGAGCAAGCCCGTAAGTAGCTCGATTGCGAGCGTTACATGTTATGAGGTAGCTTTGGATTTATGTGCAAGTTTTTCGTGTATCCAATAGTATACCGAGTGTTCAATGGGTAATGTAATGCAATAGATGTGATGAAAGTCCCAATGAGGGCATATAAAGAGGTATGGTCATATGATATACTATGAGTGGTACAGGTATGTACACTAAACTCACAAGTAATGCCTTGATATATGACGTTTCATGATAAAGAGGTATGTGGGTGATAAGTAAGTCAAAGTTTTTGAATGATGAATAAACTTATGTTTATGTTTATGTTTATGTTTATGGTTATGTTTATTATGTCATCATATGATAGTCATGATGATATTGCATTGAAACAGTCTTGGACAACAGCAATTGTGTGACTTTGAAATCCACTAAAAATTGTAGAAATTGAATTAGAAATTGAATAAGATATGAGATTAAATCTTATTGAGCCTAGTTGCACATAGAGGAAACGGTGTAAACAAAAAATTTCATATTATTAGATATTAGAATTTTTATGAGATAGGGTCAGAGTGATTTCATGCTCCCCTATTTTAACTTTGGAAAATAACCAAAAATTGTACAAGAATAATTATGGGTCAAAATTTAAATGAATAAATTATTAATGAGACTATTTTTCAAAAGAATTAGACAAAAACAACATCCGGATCCCGTACTAAGAGATATATAAATTTTAGTAAAGATAGGTTGAAGCTGTCAAACAGCAGAACAGGGGTAACTTTGAAGAAAAAACTGTACTTATTGGTTAGACCAAAAATTCTATAAATTTTATGGTAAGAATATATATGAGTCTAATTTCAGGTAAATTACCGGTTCTTAATTTAGAATTTTGTAGCTCAAGTTATAAATAATTTAGTGACTATGACTCAAGTAGATAGCTTGACTGGAATATGAGCAAATAGTGGAATTATGTGTAATTTCGATTGTGTTACCATGACAATATGTTGTAAGAATTTGGCAAAAGCACGTTAATAAATTGCTTATTATTATTTTCGTATAGACTTACTAAGCTATAAAGCTTACCCCTCTCCTTTCCATTTCTTTTAGTGTTGTCAGGTTAGCTCGAGGTTGGTGATCGTCGGAGGCTGCATCACACTATCAAGTTATCAGCCAGGTATTAACAAATCTTAAGTGTTTTCAAGTGAGTGACATGTATAAAGACTTAGCACTTTATGATATGTGTTTCATGATTTGGCCAATTGAGTTGGCTTATAATGTTTCATTTGTATAAAGCCATGAGATATGACTTGTATTTTATCATTGGGTTGTAAACCTAATTGATTTTGCTTGACTGTTCTAATGTTTTGATGATGTGCATGTTGTGATGGCTTGATATCGATGGATGTGTGATATGGTATGCATATTTGATGGATGAACTTTGATCAATAGGTGTGGAATGCCTTAAAGAAACATGTTGGTGTGAATGTGTGATATGTGATATTATAGATATGAATTAGAGATGACTATGAGTGCTAGATGATTAAGTTGAGAATATTAGCATGAAGATAATCATGGTATAAGGATATAAGTGGTAATAAAGATGACAAGGCCAAATGAATATGGTTTGGTATGTCTAGACTTGTTATAAAATGAGCATGAGAAACACAAGTATATGACATGCAGATGTTATGTTTGTAACTTAATTGAGGATGTTTAATCTTTAATTAGATACCATATTCTATGCCTTTGATGTTGTATAAGTGTGTGAGGGATTAAGGTTGACCAAGGCTTGAAAATAGCCTAGTCTTGGCCATACGAGAAGAGACACAGCTGTGTGTCTCAGCCGTGTGGGAGACACGGCCTTAGCACACGAGTTGGCCGTGTGACCTTAAAATATTGCTAACGTCATCAACAGAGAGTTACACGGGCTGATGACATAGGCGTGTCAGAGCTACACGGGCGAGTGTGACCATAAGGCCTACCCACACAGGCGTGTGACTCTCCAAAAACTAGAAAATTTTTTAAGTGTTGTAAAAAGTTCATAAGTTCTCGGTCTAGTCCCGAACCACTTCTAATGTATGTTGTGGGCCTCGTATGCCCACATAAGGGACAATATGCATGTGTTTGAATGTTTTTGAAATGGTTGAAATTTTATGGCGCAGTTTCACTTGTATGTGTACGTTTAAGTCTGGTAATACCTCGTTTCTTTTCCCGGCATCTGACACGGATAAGGATGTTACATGTTACATATAAAATTTACGTTTTAGTTTCTATTAATAAAATAATAATTAGACTTAGTAAATGAATTTGATTGAAACTAAAATTTTTAGGGCTTGCATAAATTGACTAAAAGAAGGTTGGTAACCATTTAGAACTAAAAATTGGAGTATTTAACTTTAGATGGTAAAATGACCAAAATACCCTTAAGGTTAAATAATTAGAAATGGTTTAAAAATGGTTTACAAAATCACTTCCGCACTAAAATTAGATAGTTAATTAGTTAGAATTGAGGTGTTATAAGGTTGGGGGTATGTTTTGGGTTGTCTTGAGCTGGAGAGTCACTTCGGTGGCTATGTGTCGCTTCGGATTTGGGTCGGGCCATTTCGGTTGGGTTTGGGTGTCATAAAGTACCATCCCTTGTGCACTAGTCTCACATTAACACGTCTAGAAGGCATATTGCATCTAATAATCTATCACACAAACAAACAAACAAAGGTGTGAGTGGCGGGAAATGATCCAAGCAACATTACTGCAGTAAAAATTTAGGATTAAGGCAATGTGTTCCTGTTCTTATCCTATATGCAATTCAACCAGAGATATTTCAAGAATTCCAAGCAATCAAAATAACTTAAACACCGGGGTTTTTGGATCCTTGGGTTAGAAAACCTCTATCAATACAACAATGACTTAGGCCCGAGTGTTAAATATCCTAAGCTTTGATACCATGAAATGTAACACCCTAAACTCGACTCGGTTCGTCGAGCCCAAATATTAGGATATCACACCACCGTCATACATAAATTGTTTGATTATTAAGCAACACCATTTTATATTAACGTATGCATGAGTTTTAAGTCAAATTTACTCTAATATTCATTAATACATGCTAAACATATATCAAATAGTCTTACAATAATAACTAAACATGCATAGGGACCATTTAGCAAAATTCCAAAACAAGTCACGTAGGTATCAATACTAAAACAAAGGTATCAATATTTCTTTTAAATGGTATTGATACTGATTGGAAAATTGATACCAAAACAACATTCTGTTTCTCGACTAAAAATCAAATTCTAAAATTTATCGATACCTTTATTCAAGTATTAATTATTTTATCCAAAGAATCGATACTCGAGATAAAGTATCGATACCAAATTACCATATTGACTTTCTGCACATCGAAGTATCACGGAGGTATCATTTTTAAAACCCGAATATTGATACCTCTAGTCCAGACCACGAAAATACAACACATTTAAACATTCAGAACATTCTAACTTATGCCAATACAAAATGCAACCATCACATCAGCAAAAGAACATCAAAACATCCATATTAATAGTTCAAAAGAATGTAATAATATCTGGGCAAGCAAATGATATATCAAGATCAATATTTAAAATTTTTAAAGCAATAGTCATGAAAACATCCTGATCAACATGGAAAAAAACTAGCAAAAATTCTACTACATTGCGTTTATTTCCCCAAACATAAACGAATAAATCACACCTACGGGATAATGCTAAAGTCTTACTTAGATCACTTCTTTGAAAGCACACCGCTCACATCGGAACACAACTAACCTACAATGGTTTGAAAAGGAGTGGGTGAACTTTACAAGCTCATTGAATGATAAAAACAACTACCATACAAACATGTCATCATGCATTAACGAAACAACTTATATAGCGGAATTACAAATATTTCCAATCCTAATGTCACACTACTTATTCTTTAGTTTGTTTACATAGAGTTCACATACACATTTAGGCATTTATCATATTATACATAATCATATTTATTGATAATTTGACACTTGAGCTATGAAACATTAAAGTGGGCTCTACCACCACACATCGGATACACAGATCTCCAACACACCAAATGACTCATAGAGTTGAACATATCCCAAAATGTGTAGCATAAAGCTAGCACTCTCCATCACAACAAACATGTCTCAGTGATTGAACCTTAGCTCAAATTCCCTTATTTCTCCAAATTTGTCTCAGGCCTTAACGCCTCAAAAACACAACACATATAGGTGAGTACTCACAATCCCATGGCATGCCAACTATATCCAATGGTCTCAAAGTTTACAAGGCCAAAATATTCGTAATTAACACACATAATTGCTTACTATTTTCTGCACTTTTCACTGCATATTCACATTATAAGCACAACATAATTTTTGTCATTTGGCATGCATAGCATGTCCACTTTTCCACTTTCACAATAATCATCACAAGCATATAACACATGTCATGGCACCACATTTTAGTTCTTCTTTTCACAACACATAAGCACATATTTCACAATCTAAACATAGGCACTCGAAATTTAGATTAGGGGTTTAGGCCATTGCTAAATTCACAATTAACGTAATGAATCGTGTCTACAAGCAGCAATTTCAAGCACTCACCAATTACACTTTTGTTGAATTGTCAAAAGCCTAAACTAGCTTTTCCTTATGAATCTGAAGCTCCAACACAATAAATTACATAACAATGCAATCAACAATTAGCTAAGGACTCACCCCAAGCAATCAAAATACAAGTCTACGCTAAGTTCTCATGCAACCGAAACCTTCGACATAGAAAACTCAAAATTCAAATATCTCAGTCTACACTTGATCTTTTTGCCTAAAATGAATTCCATGCATCTAATTATTCACCTACGATAGATTCACAACATTTAAACTATGCTAAACTACCCAATCCAGGGTATCAAAAATTTTCGACAAGTTATGGCAATTTCAACGAAAATTCGTTAAATCCATAGAAATATTTAACAAAACTTTAAAGTAAGTTTACAAACATTCTAATCATGTCAAAACTAATTGAAAACACTTTGAAATCACATTTTTATTCAAAATCTCGAAATCCATTATTAGCGTCCAATTTTTAGCTTTTATTTGAAACATGCGATTTAATGGCTAAAAACATAGCTGTCGAAACCTTTTTTAAAAACAACTTTTTATTTTAAAATGAGAATGGAGTCACCACTGATCCTTTTTATTAGGTGTAATTGGGTCACCTCAAAATTTAACTATCTTAATAAAATATTAGATTTTACTAAAACGATAAATTTTTTAGCCTACAAAACACGAGCAAATGGAAGGAATATCAATTTATAGAAATAGTAGCAATAATCATGTCATAATTACTACCATAATACCAATATAAATGAAAAAAGAAAAATAAAATAAAATAATAATAATGAAAATAACAAGGATAAAAATAAGAATGCATATTAAAAAGAAAATATAAATAATATAAATTTCAAGTGTTAAAATAAAAGAAATAGTAAATAAAGTGGCAAATTTAAATAAATGAGGGATTAAATTGAGATTTAGACAAAACTTAAAGCATGAATCGTGAAATAAATGAAGAAAGGGGAAATAAATGACTAAATTGAAAATATAACAAAATCTAGTGCCTAAATTATAAGAACACATAATATAAAAGATTAATTTGAAATGAAATATAAAAGTCTGGGGGCTTAAGGGGCAATTAATCCAACCCAGGACACGCGTCATTCCCCAAAGGGTCAGCAATCTAAGGACCAAACTGAAAGGGAGTCAAAATTAAATGGTATAATTTTTAAAAAAAAGTAAAAAAAATGAAATTATGACCACATTGAAAAGTGCTTAAAGGCGGAAGGACTAGGGCAGTAAATAGACCATTTCCACGAAAACACGCGGATCCTACAGGATTCGGATAGGGTCGGCTGATCAAGCCTGAAGCGACGTCGTTTTGGGACTTTAGAAACCTGGCCAAAACAACGTCATTTAGTGATGCCTATATATACCAATTTTTTAAAAAAAAACATTCATTTCTGTTCAGCTTTTTTTTTTAGAACTTAGGCCTCCCATTTTTTCTCTAGAACTATTTCCACGTCCGACCAAAGAGGTGTTGTCACTTTGCCATGGCCACTAGTCATCGGTGATGGTGACCATTGCCTCTGGTGGCTGAAGTTAAAATTTTTTGCCTTTTTCAATCCCTTTGACTCCCAAAACTAGATCTAAAGGCTAAGCTTCTAAACTCAAAGAAAAAAAAGAAACATTTGGCTCTTCTACACCTCACGTCCCCTTTCACCGAAGCCTTAGAGAAAACCTTAATAGGTTTAGAAGCATTCGGGGTCAGAGAAGGTCTTCGATGACGGCGGGAGGCGAGACGACTGGTAAAAAAATAAACTTTTGTTTTTTATTTATTATTTTTTTCAAAAATAAAAAATAAAAAATGAACTATTTTTTTAAACGTTTTCTTTGTTCTTGCTATTTCAAAGATCCTTTCCAAAAAGTTACTCCATTGTTGTGGCTTTTATAGCCAATTACATAATATTTGATTTTTTTTTTTGCTTTTTCTGTCATTTCTGTCTTCTATTCTCTGTCCCTTTTTTTTTCTTCTTCTTTACAGGTATCCAAGGCAAGGTGAACAATGATATGGAGTCCCACCCTTTCCATTTTGGTGAAACAATGGTAGGGGGCAGTCTTCGAGTGACGTATCCACTGACATGGCCAAGAGCAGTAACGTTTAGGGGATAGAGGTGGCTAAGGTTTCTATTAGTTTTTAGGCTTTTGGGTTTGGGTTGTTTTGGGCTTTTAGGGTTAGGTTAGATGGTTTGGGTTTGTAATTTGGGAAAGTACATTTTGTGAATGAACTTATTATTATTTCTTTTTTTTGTTTATTGGGCCAGATGAATTTAGGCCCTTACAACTACCCTTCTTTGCTTGTTATCGTGCAATGAGAAGGGAGCAAAGACCTTAAAAAATGACCAATTTTGTTCGGTCTCACTGAATCTCGACTTCTCTTGTGCTTCCCTTCTTCAAGTAACTTACTCCTTTAGTTCCTTGGTTACTCTACTTTACTGTATCTGTTTCGTTACAAGTTTAGGAAGGTAAGATTTAGTATCACGGCTTCATCTTGCTCCATTGCAACTTCAAGGAGAAGATTTGTTGTTGAAGCTTCATTCTAACCCACTGCAACTTTTGGGGTATAGAAATTGTAGTTTCAATCCGATCCACTACAACTTCAAGGATATAGGAGTTGTAGCTTTATCTTGCTTCACTGCAACTTCAGGGAGATAAGATTCGCCTATAATAAATTCAATCCGATCCACTACAACTTCAAGGATATAAGAGTTGTAGCTTCATCTTGCTCCACTATAATTTCAAGGAGATAAGATTAGCTATAATAAATTCAATCTGACCCACTGCAACTTTAGGGGTATAGGATTTGTAGTTGTAGCTTTATTCCAACTCACTGCAACTTCAGAGGTATAGGAATTGTAGCTTCATCTTGCTCCACTGCAACTTCAGGGAGATAAGATTCGCTATAATAAATTCAATCCAACCCACTGCAACTTCAAGGGTATAGGAATTGTAGCTTCATCCTGCTCCACTGCAAATTTAAGGAGATTAGATTCGCTATGGTAAATTCAATCTAATTTACTACAACTTCGTAGGTATAAGATTTGTAGTTTCATCTTACTCCACTGCAACTTTATAGAGATAAGATTTGCTATTTTAACTTTGATTCGATCCATTGCATCTTCGTGGATATGGAAGTCACTGTTTCATTGGTCTGTTACACCACTTTTTTAGGGAACAAGACCTATAGAATCTGTATGCTTATATTCTGCCAAGAAATTAGGATGTTATGATTTGAATAAATCAAATGCTCCTATCTAGATGCATATGAATGATGAATGCAACATTATTTTGTTAGATTGGATTTGTCTTTTAACATTTGGGAATATGGCTCCAGGTTTGTCCAAGTCCTATCATTGACGTTTTACCGTGTCTACTACTCGGGTTTGGTATCTTTGATAGGGAACCTGATGAGGGAATCACAATTTGAGCTCGTCATTTCAACATGTTTCTAAATTTCAAATTTGGCTACTTCCAAATAGTGGTCTTTTTCAGGTCCCTGTACCATTTAGAAATTTTTTAGAGCGATATGTAGAAATCCTTTTACTTGAATATTGCTAGTCCATTAATCATTATTTCAATGTAAAAATGCTTGAAAAAAGTTGTAACAAAGGAAAAAATTGAAATTTATCGGAAGCAAAGCTCTTAATGAAAATATTTAATCAAAATGGCAAACATTGCTAAAACACAAAGCAGGTAAAAGTGAAACTAGGTACCCCAAATATCACAACATGAGCTTTTCTGCACAAACTTCTTGAAGACCATTTTGAGCTTGATATGTGCCTAAGAGGTTTAGAGTAATTTGTTGACTCCCACGATCTTCTTAATGTTCTTATTGGCTGCCTCCACTGCACCATTCATTTTTGGCGATATGGTGATAAGTTGTGATGTTTGATCTTGAATTGACTACAGACCTCAATTGTGCTGTTGTTCAAATTCAAGGCATTGTCAGATATGATCCTTTCTAGCATTCTATACCGACATATGATCTCTTTCTTCACGAATTTGCTAATTGTCGACTTTGTGGCATTGGCATAAGAAGTAACTTCTACCCATTTAGTGAAGTAATCAATGACCACTAAGATGAATTGATGCCCATTGGAAGCTTTTGGCGAGATCAACCCAACGACATCCATGCCCCACATAGAGAAAAGCTATGGAGAAGTCATAACATGAAGAGGTGAAGGTGGCACATGAATTTTGTGTCCATAAAGTTGGCATTTATGACATCTCTTGGCATAAGTAATACAATCCCCTTCCATGATGGACCAATAATATTAGAATCTCATGATTTTCCTGACATTGTAAAACCAGTAGCATGTGTTATGCAAACTCCTTCATGAACTTCTTCTAGTATTTTCTTAGCCTCAACAGCGTCTAAACACCTTAGTAACACTTGATCCTTTCTTATTTTGTATAGGATCTCCTCATCTAATACATACTCATTGGCTAGTCTCCTTAGCATCCTTTTATCATTCTCGGTTGCGTGCTCAAGGCATTCACAGTTCTTTACATATTGCAATATGTCATGGTACCAAGGGTGATCATCCTTTTCTTTTTCCTCGATGTTGTAACAATGGGTCGGGGCCTCATAAATACTCATCTGGATATGTTTTACATCCTCTTGTTTGTTCATTTTAACCATGGAAGCTAAGGTAGCCAAAGTGTCGGCCATCAGATTTTTATCTGGGGAGAGATAGCAGAAGGTGATGTCATCAAACTTCTTAATTAACTCAAGGACCAGCCTTCTATAATCGATCAACTTGGGATCTCTAGTCTCCCATTCACCTTTGGAGTTTATGGATCACTAGTGTAGAATCCCCATATACCTCTAGCACCTTCATCTTGCATTTTATAGCTACAAAAACATACATGATGCATGCTTCGTATTCTGGCATGTTATTTATGCAATCAAAGACAATTTTATTGGTGAAAGGATAATGATCTCCATCTAGGGATACTAGGACTTCCCCATTTCATTACTCATGGCATTTGAGGCTCTGTCAAAATTTATTTTCCAAGGAAATTCTTCTAGAGTACCTTCTTCAATGGTTGCAACATACATTAGATCCTCGTTCAGGAAATCAAAATCTAAATGCTCGTAATCCTCTAGAGCTTTGCTAGCTGGGAAATTCACAATTGCACTCCCCTTTACTGCCTTTTAGTTAGGTGGCATCAACACTAGGGCATTGGATAAGTAATGTTTAACCTTGTTGAAGGTTTTCTGGTATTCCTTATCCCGTACATGTAACACCCCTTACCCATGTCTAATGCCAGGACAGGATACGAGACATTATCAGACTTAAACATAAGCAAACATAAAAAATCGGGCCATAAAATTTTGTTAAAATAAAATTCATTCATACATATGGAAATTGTCCTTTATATGGGCCTACAAAGCCCAAAACATACATTGGGAGTAGTTTGGGACTAACTGAGAACTTTAGAAAACTTTTGGAAAACATAGAAAAATTTTCATGAAACAGGGTCACACGCCCGTCCAGGTAAGCCTTGTAGTCACACATATCCGTATGGCTTGGGACATGCCCGTGTCCTCAGTTCGTGTAACTCTCTGTTTATGACATCATCATACAATTAGGGTTACACGGCCAAGTCCGTGTGCTTAGGCAGTGTGCTTAGGCCATGTGGCGAATTAAATTCCAAAAATTAAGTGCAGACTTCACACGGCCTAGTCACATGCCCATGTCCTAAGCCGTGTCCTTAACACGGCTAAGGCACACGACCGTGTCTTTGCCCGTGTGTTTACTACTGGGCATTCAATTTTACCTAATTAGGGTGCAGGGGACACATAGCCGGATCACACGCCCATGGGGGCAAACCGCGTGTCACACACAATCTAGACACACGCCCTTGTGCCTATCCGTGTGGACAACTTTGAGGCTATTTTCCAAGCCTTTCGTCACCCTCAATAACACATGCACATTACACATCTCAATGACATCCTACATGGCATGAATGAGCACTTACACATTCATAAATATGGCTTATACATAACAACTTCTTATCAATTTATACTTGCTTAAGACTTTATGTTTTATTTAGACCAAGCTTATCAAATCACATGCAATATGAAACATCAATTCAATTCCATTTCATACATTCATGCCTTAGTTGTTATTATGGTATGTACTTATATTTCCATCATCAAACATCCATGATCATATTCAAAATTCATCCATGCCAAATGAATTTAACCATAACATGAGTGACCATAGCACATATATGCATGTATGAATAGGATTACATCCCCAAAATTAATATGGGCCATATCTCATGGCCATATACAAAATAAATCATCAAATCATTATAAGTCAACACATTTGGCTACATGAATATGACATATAAAAAAATACCAAGTCCCTATACATGCCATACTAAAAAATACTTAAATTCACTATATCCAAAGGATTAGTTTGATAGTATGAATTGAGTTCTGACATCCTTCGATCACTGAGCTAGCTTAGAGATACTATAAGAAAATGGAAAGGAAAGGGGAGTAAGCATAAAGCTTAGTAAGTTTGCATGTAAATAATTAACAACATTAACCATGCAATATTATACACATAACACAATAATACTTATCACAATGTGATCAAGTATCATAGGTACATTTTAAGTCATGCCATTTACATAATGTACGATAAAACTCATGATCATAATTCATTTATTCACTTCTTCCGAGGTCTCATCGATTCATAATCTCAATGTTTATGAGCTTTGTGTATGTACTTGTATTCTTTCAACATGATCATACATTGTCATATCTTTGACATAATCGTTGGATTACCCGTTGAACCACTTGGAATACTAAAGGATACTCGAGAACTCTTATACACATGATAGGATGCCAATGCCATATATGGTCTTACATGGGATCACATATCGATTCTAATGCGATGTCCCAAACATGGTCTTACATGGGATCGCACATAACCCTAATGTTATGACATTTGTATCCTAACCATTCTTAAGGTTTAACCGGGGTTTTGAGTTATCAAACTTCGTCGAATTGTCATCGAATCATCATTAATTAATTCCAAAAAAAACATTATACAATTCATGCAATATTAAATCATTAAATACATAAAAATGTAACGTTGCTTTATTTACACACGAACTTACCTCGGTACTCAAAATATGGCTACCATCTGATTTAGTCCAAAACCTTGTTCTTTCCTCGGTTTAGGTCTGGACTCTGTTTTTGTTGATCTATAATAGCAAATTTCACTTATTTAATTTTCACATTGTTCAAAATAGTCCATAAATCATACTTTGGCAAAATTACAATTTTGCCCCTAAATCTTCACATAATTATGATTAGCCCCTAGGCTCGTAAAATGAAATGTGTTCATTTTTTTCTACCCAAGCCTAACTAAACTTATATCATACTTATATCAGCTCACATTTTCTTCTAAATCAGATTTTTAACCACCTATTTTACAAATTTTACAAAAAGGTCATTTTTAGGTATTTTCATGAAAAACCACTTAGTAAAAGATGTTTATCATGCATCAAACTTTCCATATTCCTCCATGAAACACCAAAATACATGCATGTCACACATGGTAAGTTCTTGAACATGAACCCTAGCTCAAAATAATGGTAGAAATAGCTAGTTCATGCTTCAAGGATCTTAAAAACATAAAAAAACATTAAAAATGGGGCTAGGGAGTACTCATAATCGAGCTTGAAAGTTGAAGAAAAACCTTAGCTATGGCTCTTCAAATTTTCAGCACACATATGAAGAAGATGAACACAAATTTGACTTATTTTTCCCTTTTTATTCTTTTATTAACCAAATGACAAAAATGTCGTTAAGGCATTTCTTTCAAATTTTTCCTATTCATGCCTATTTTTGTCCATAAAAATAGAAATTGCAAAAATTACTATTTAAGGACCTCTAATTAATAATCCATGACAATTTCCTGCTTAAAGCTTCTAGAACTCACATTTTGCAATTAGTCCTAAATGTTAAATAGGACAATTTATCAATAGAATTTTTTCATGAAACTTTCACACAAGCATGCAATCATATCATAGACCTCATAAGAATCATAAAATAATTATTTCTATTTCAAATTTATGGTCTCGAAACCATTATTTAGACTAGGCCCTAATTTAGGATGTTATAATAGACCTGGATCATGTTTCTTAAAGAGATGGAATATGGGGTCACATTTCTCAGTTAGTTGTGAAATGAATCGAGAAATGTAATTTAATCTCCCTAAGAAACCTCGAACCTCCTTTTGGGTACGTGATGGAGGTAACTCCTTATAGCATTGATTTTATCCGAGTCGATCTCAATCCCTTTCTCGCTGACTATAAATCCTAGCAGTTTACCCGATGTGGCCTCGAAAGTACATTTTATTGGATTCAACTTTAGCTGGAATTTTTTCAACCTCAAAAATAGTTTCCTTAAGAGTTTTACATGCTCCTTTTCTGTTCGGGATTTTACGATCTTATCATCGACATAAACCTCAATTTCTTTGTGAATCATATTATGAAACAAGTTACCATGGCTCTTTGATATGTTGCTCCTGCATTTTTTAGTCCGAATGACATCACTCTATAGAAAAATGTTTCCCACATGGTTACGAATGTGGTCTTTTCCATATTTTCAGGGTGCATCTTTATCTGGTTGTATCCAAAGTAACCGTCGATGAAGGAGAACTGTGAATACCCTACCGTGTTAGCCACTAAGGTATCGATGTGAGGCAACAGGTAATTGTCCTTCGGGCTAGCTTTGTTTAAATCCCTATAGTCTACACACGTTCATACTTTCCTATCTTTCTTAATGACGGAGACTATATTGGCTACACACTTCGAGTATTTAACCACTTGTAGGAAACCAACGTCAAATTGTTTCTTGACCTCTTCTTTTATTTTCACCAAGATGTCAGGCCTCATCCTTCGAAGTTTGTTGAACTGGCTTTCATTTTTCCTTTGTGGGAAGCTAGTGTACCACAATATCAGTACTTAGACTAGGCATGTCTTGATACGACCATGTGAAGATATCTTTGAATTCTTGGAGTAACTCAATGAGGTCTCACTTTGTCTCAATAGTGATGCAAGCTTCGATCTTCACCTCTTTATTTTCTTGTTTGACTCCTAAGCTCACAATTTCCTTTGACTCTTTCTGGGGTAGGATCTGTTTCTCATCTTATTCTACCATCCCTAACAAATCAAGAGATAAGTTGCAATCTCGATCATCTTCAAAGTCCTGAGGTTCCTCTGGACACATATCTTGATCAAAAGGAGACTCTAAGTTAGCAGCAGCGTAGCTCGTATCATTGATATTCGGAGACCTGTTATAGCAATAAAAGAAGACCCAAAGAATAAATAAGTTTAAGAATAATTATATGTGTGGTATAAGTATGAATGAAATGAAAAAATAGAAGAATATTTGTCAAATGGAACACGAAAATGCATTATCTTATTGAAATAGAAATAATGGACATGTGTCTTTCACAAAAGGATTCCTATTGCTCCTAGGCTTAAAGCAATAAGTGTGTTTTGAACATTACTCTAAAATAGTTCTAAAAATTACAAGGATCTCTTTCGTAGTCCAATTGTTCAGAACAGTTCCAAGGATATAAGGAGAAATTCTTGAAAGGTTTTCTTCCCTAGTTCCTCATTTGGATATGGCATTGATGCTCAAATTTCCCAACATTCCTCCTACAGTCTTGATTAACAGGTTCTTATTTTCTAACATTTTTCATTCAGAATAAATGATTTCTCCTAACACGAATGTTTTAGATATATGGGGAAAGATCACCGGTTCCCATTTGATCTCTCCCCTACTTAGTCGTACTCCTCTTCTCTCTTGCTTCTTTTCCAGTTCCTTCTTTTTCTATCTTGCATCTGGCTTGTACCTTGGAGATATTTCTAGAGTCCTCTTTTAAGCAAGGTTCCTTTCCTGACTGTCAACTACAGACCCATCCTCATGGTTTTGGATATTTTTGGCATTGGGATCTTGCTCCCTTCAATAATGAAAGTTGCGTTAACAAATTTTAGTGATCAAAAGGAACATTTTATTGTCTCTTCATCTGCTCCTATGTATGACGTGTCACTAGTTATGGATGCAATGATGTCCTCTTCAGTGTTTATCGTTACCAATCAACCCTCTGTTACCAACTTTAGTTTTTGGTGTAGTCACGATGCCACTACCCCAAGAATTCAAGGCCTATCGAACAAGCAGTTATAGAAGGGTTTGTCATCTAATACCAAAAAGTCTACCTCATATGTGTTCGGACCAATTAAGATTGGTATTTCAATCCTTCCCATCACCTTCATTTCTGTACCATCAAATGCTCTCACTATATTATGGCATGCCTTCATATGAGAGCTATCAACTGGAAACCTATTCAGTGTGGATAGAGGTAAGATGTTCAACGTAGATCCATTCAATTAACACTCCCAACAATGTATATCTTTTGTAGTAGGTAGTGATATGTAGAGCCTTCGTGGATCTTATACCCTTGGAGGTATTTCATCATCATTGAAAACGATGAAATTGTAGGCACTCAAATTGTTAACCAAACGATCTAGCTTGTTCACAGTGATATCATCAGTGACATAAGTCTCATTTAACACATTCATCAATACTTTACAAAGTGTCTCTGAGCTCTAGAGGAAGGCTAATATTGATATGTGAGCTGGTTGTTTATGTAGCTGCTCTACTACACTATACTCTCTGTGTTTCAAGAACTTCAAGAATTCCTTAGCCTTATTCTCAGTTACTGGCTCATTGATAGGTGATTTAAGTCTAGCCATTTTTTCTTTCTTTTACTCAATTGCCAAGGTTTTTTCCTTAAGGGGTTCAATTCTTGCATTTGTTGGGTCATAGCATTTCTCACTAAGTGTGAAGAAACCAATATCCTGGACCCCTTCTAAAGTGCCAACCGAGTTCTCTCCTCCTATAATCATCACGTTTCAATCATTATTCCATGGAACCCTTTTGCTATCCTTGTAGGGAAAAGCCACAAGTTTTTGAATTATGATTCTTGGCGTAGCTTGTGCTCCTACTTCATTACCTCTCGGCCGGGAAATAATCACCACTGGGTGATTGACCTTGTAGACTTTCTCTGTTGATCCTTCCTCTGAGGCACAAACATCTCCTCCCTCTAAGCCTTTAACATCTTCAAAGAATTCCAATTCTTTTTTATCCATCAGAATTTGCACTAGAGCTTTGAATTCGGTGCACTCCTTGATCTCATGACCTTCTTTAGTGTGGAACTCACAATAGCTCCTCACTCCTTTGGGTATCTCCTCTGAATCTTGAATGATTAATCCCACGTCTATCATTTTTTTCCAAACCCATTTTAGTGGGGATTTGACCTCCGCAACATTGGTTTTGGTCCTCTTGCCCCTCCTATCGATTATCGTTTTTACTTCTTGGTCCAGGGTGACTGGGCAACATATTTCCTGCCATGTTAGGTCCTGAAGGATCATCGAACCTTACAATCCCCATCTTGATGAACCTCTCTATCAACTTCTTGAATGTAGTGCAATTCTCAATCGAGTGTTCCATTGTTCCTTGTGGTATTCGCATTGAGCATTCGCATTATACTACTTTGGGAATAGAGGTTGATGGGCTTTAAGTAAAATAAGGATACTACATGCGCGTTGAACAAATTCTAATATAACTCCCCATATGTCATTGGGATAGGCGTGAATTGAAGAATTTTTGTGTTTGGCCTTGAATTGGATTCTTACCTTGAAGGGCCTTGATGGTTGGTTGTCATGGTCATTGGTTGACCTACAATGATCGATTTTGAATAGCTCTTATTGTACACACTTGCGGTATTTACTTCATTTTCTATCTTTCTCGGGGCAGACCTTTTAGCACTTTCCCTTGCGTCTACTTTTCCACTACTTATTGCATTCTCAATCATTTCTCTGGACATAACAAAATCTAAAAAGAACTTGGTAGCACAACCCAACATATGGTTAATGAATGGGGCTTTCAAAGTGTTTATAAAAAGCATTGTTGTCTCCTTTTCTAGAAGAGATGACTGAACCTGTGTTGCCCTCTCCTTTTATCCTTGAGCATATTGCCTAAAGCTTTCATTTTGCTTCTTCTCCATGTTTTACAATGTAATTCTATCGGGTGTCATATCGGTTACATGGTTGTATTTTTTCATGAAAGCCTATGCCAAATCTTTCCATGAATTGATCTTGGCACGGCTCAGCTGATTGTACCATTTGGCAGTTGACCCAATCAAACTATCCTGGAAGTAATGGATTAACAATTGGTTGTTATGGACCTATCCCATCATTCTTCAACAGAACATTGTGATATGGGCTTCAAGGCAACTAGTCCCATTGTATTTTTTGAATTCTGGAGTTTTGAATTTTGATGGGAGCCCTAAATCCGAGACTAAACTCAATTTGTTGGCATCGACCCTTCAAAAGTAGTCAGCACTCTCCATAACTCTGAATTTATCCTCCAACCACTTGCACCAATCTTTTAGCTGTTTTGGAAATTCTACTTTTACTCTCTCCATATCTGCCATGTCGTCCAAATTTGGAAAAACTCGGTTGGTTGGATTATCTCAGGGATTGGAACCTAAACCCATTGGGTAATTCACCGATCCTAAGGTGTCGGCTGGGTAATGTTGTGCTCTTATGGTAATGAGTACTCTTCATAGATATGTATCTAGTTGGGCTTGGACATTCATTGTGGTAAAGCCCGAGGGATACGTAGGGTCTTCATTATCGTCCCCAGATTTATCATAGTACTCTTCCTTTTTTCAATCCCTCAGGCCAATAACTAGGGGAAATAGCTTATTATGCTTCTTTGGGACTCTTGTATTTGGTTCTTCATGTCTTGTTGCACCTTAGTTAATTGGTTCTATAGTTGTGCTTGCAACTGGTCTTGCATGTCTTTTTGAATTTGTTTTAGTCTCTCTACCCTTGATCCATGGCTTTAGTTTTACCGCTGCTACCATAACAATATTCGGTTGGCAGATTCTTGTTGGTTTTCAGGGCAACTATCATAATTTCAATTAATTAGGGTCTTTATACAATTTTTATGCATGTGATGAAATGTAATGCTAATGAATGAATGCAAAAAGAGGCATTGATTCGAGTTCAACTCTATTAGAACAACGTTAATAGAAAATAATTTTTTTTTACATAAAACGGATACATTTTACATATACGACCTTGCCTTAATACTCAAAGCCTTGACTTTCCTAAGAAGCCAAGCTAATTCTCGGCCCCGATCTAATTCTGATTCACTGAAGCTCAGCATGTTAGCTTGAATCACTAGAGTTTGCAAATGGTCGGCTACTTCCCGTACTTGAGTGAAAGCTTCATTCATGATGTGATCTCTATCCCAGATCTGACTTTGAGAGCGTTAGAGTTTCTCTTTCCAATATTCATTGTTTGTTTCAAGAAGCTCAACTCGAAGTTCACAATTTCGTAGTACAGCCTCAAGCTCTTCTGTCATTCTCTTCAACTCTTCAATCTTAGTCTGGCTTGCTTTCAACTCAGTCACAAAGTTGAGACTATGATGTTGATGCAAAGATATTTCCAACTCCGCTATCCATGCTCTCAATCCAACTTTTTCATCTTGGCTTTTTAATCATTCCTTTTTTAGAGCATCTTCTTAGACTCGAGCATCTCGGAATTTCCTTTCCTACTAATCGACTCTAATATTTTCTTCTTGGATTTCCTGCCTCCATTGTTTTGGCATTTTCCCAACTCCGCGGTCATTATCGGCAAGCGAAGTTTCTTACAATCTATTTTTAGACTATCCAGGTCTTCCTTAGCCTTGTTCTTTCCTTTTCTAATTTTCTCAGCTTCTAGCTTCTAGACGTCGACGTCTAACCCTTGCTAAACCTTTTACTCTTCCAACTTTTCTATATTTTTTCCCAACTCTGAACTCTTCTTTTTGAAATCTTGTTTTACCATTTCTAATTCAGATAGTATCACTTGTAAGTGTTACTCTATCAATCGGGTACTTTCTTGGCTTGATGAAGAGACATTGTCCTTAATTCTTTTACCCCACCACCAATCATATTCTGGGGTCATCATTGGATTTGCGACAAACATTTTCATTTTGTGAGTTTGGTTCCCTACGTTTGAAATTGCAGGAACCTTCTTTTTGTAATTGTTACCTTTGTAACCCTTGCGTTGCTGGAGCAAATTGCCTCGACCTATACTGTCTCAATACAAGTAGCGGGGCATATCCGAGTAGAGGGATTAGTCAAAGTCTCTACATCAATATAAAATTTCATCGGGGATCATCCAAGGGGCCCACCATTCAACATCTTTGTCTTGAAGGCTCTGGAGAATTGCCATCCACTTTTCTTCAAAAATGTTGTCTTATCTTTGGATAGCCACAAATTCTTTCAATGAAGAATAGTCTTCAGAGAACACTCGATAAGAAACTTTTTCTAGCTTCCAGAAATGACTATGAAACCAGGCTAGCAAGAGCTATGCATATCCGATAAACCTTCCTTCACCCGCTCTTCGATATGCATTTAAAGATCTAAAAGTTCCAGCCAAAATTATTGGGACGGGAGTGACCTTTTTGTCAAGTCGGTCGAAGATATCTAAAACTGCATCATCTACATGCCTTAGTGCTTTAAGAAAGATGACCAACCCATAAATACTTAAGGCGAAGACATTTACCCTTTTCTTCGCATCCGGATGTACCATGATCAAATCCCGCAGACTTTTGCAAGAGATAAATTTTCTATCCTCTTTCTGTTTAATTCGGGCCATGACCCATTTCTCGCTCATCCTAGTTATGTTCATTAGTCTCTTTAAGAAAGTCGGGACATTGGCAGCTCTAGAATAGATATTGTTGACTTGGATCTTTAGGTAATGAAGCAAAGTGGTGTACTCTTCTACGGTGAGCACCAAGTCTACTTTCCTAAAAGTGAAGCAGCTATAGGCGGGATTCCAATACTGGGCAAGAGCTCGAAATAAGTACTTATCCACTTTGAAATCGACTAGATAAGACAATTCACCATATTCACGATAGAATAACTGCTTGATTTCATCATCCTATTGATCCCATATTTCTTTTAGCTCTTGAAGATTTTCTTTTAGCTCCTGAAGATTATTCTGAATTACACTAATGTGGGTGAAATCCCATAATTTTGACATATACTCCTCTAACAGGCTGTCACATTTCTCTTGTTGTCTTTTCTTGGACCATATTGGCACGGCCGCATTGTCTTCCACTTTATCAAGAAATCCTTTTCCATGGCAAGCTCTCTATTTAGCAAATAAACATGAATCAACCCCCTTTTCTATGATGAAAATGCAATGCAATCACAGCCAAAACAAAGCAAAACAAGTCAGTACATTTCATACGAAGCTAGAATACAAAGAAAGAAATAATAAATAAAACATCTATTCGGGTGACCACTAAAGGTTTGATATGGTTCTACATAGGGTAGGTTCTTTAGGGCTTGTTATACGCGGTTTAGTTCTAAAGTAAAGGTAACTGAACCAACAGATTTCTAAATCCTCATCCATTATAGGCTCATATGGATTGAGTTCATTTTAGGGGAATACATTTCCTTATGGATGTATGGAGGTGAAGACGTCACGAAGACATAGGTACGGATGCATCCTGAAAGCGATCCACTATCCTATAGGGAGGTGAAGACCTTACGAAGGAATAGATTCCCACTCCTACTTAAGAAGGGTAAAATGGAACGATTATCATGCAATATATGTGAAAATATACCAAGAGAAATTCAAACCAATAAAGCAGACATATTAAATAATTATGTAACCCAAGAGAATAAAGACCTTATTTACCAGAAAAGTAAAATATGAAGGATAAAATACAAGAAAAGAATCGTCAATTTAAATCGAATTATCAATTTTCGACAAAAAGATCAAAAAGTAATCAACTCGTGGTTTAACTCTTTTATTTGTCCCCAATAGAGTTGCCAAGCTATTGAAATTGTTTTTAAAATTGACTTTTTATTTTAAAACAAGAATGGAATTGCTACCAAACCTTTTTATTATGTGTAATTAGGTCACCTCAAAATTTAATTATCTTAATAAAATATTATATTTTACTAAAACGATAATTTTCTTAGCCTACAAAAATTTAAGAAAATGGGTTCGGGAATCTGTTACATATGAGGAAGGATTAGCACTGTCATAACGCCTAAAACTGGTACCTGGCTGGTTACTTAATGTTTTGATGTCAAAAATTGAAAATTCGAAGAGAATTTGAAATATGATCTCTCTTTGCAAGATTTTTTATATTAAAATATCGCTTAACTAAATTAAATTTTACAAAAGGCCTTATGTAATAGCCTGATTTTGGGTCTAGTAAGAACAGTGGTTTCAGGACCACAAATTCGACACGGAAAACTTCATTTTTATTATATTTTTATGGTCTACAATTTTACGGAATCAATTTCTAAAAATTTTGTTCAAAAATTTTGATGATTGGGCACTCAATTTGGTCAAAAGGACTAAATTGTAAAAAGTGCAAAAGTTGAGTTCCACATGCTAGAGGTGTCTAATTGTTATGAAATTTTAAATTGGAGGTCCTTAAATGGCAATTAGACCATTATAATTCAGTATGGACAAAAATGGACATGGTGAGAAAAATTTTTAAAGTTTTAAGTGAAGGGAATTTTAGTAATTTGGTTATTAAATGAATTAAAAGCCAAATTAAAAGCCAAGTTTTTTTCGTCTTCAAGATATGGCCGAAATTACCATGAAGAAACCATGGCTAGGGTTTTTCAAGCTTTCAAGCTCGATTTTAAGTTTGTTCTAGCCCATTTTTAATAATTTTTATGTTTTTGAGATCCTCATAACCTAATCTATCTATTTCTACCACTAATTTTAGATATAATAAAAGTTTAAATTTTTACCCATGACAAATATTTGTGTATTTTGATGTTTAATGGTAGAAAATGCATGTTAGATGTTAGATAAATGACTTTTGCTTAGTAATTTTCGGTAACAATGTCAAAAAGGATTTGTTCTTAAAAGTTCTGAAAATGTGTGTAAATGTGTGAATAAAAGGAAAATGTGGGCTACTATAAGCATGCATAAGGTTCGACTAGGCATGGGTATTGAAGAAATTGAGTACATTTCATTTTACGAGCCTAGGGACTAAAATGTAAAAATGTGAAACTTTAGGGGCAAAAATGTAATTTTTTTCATAATGTGGTTTTTGGCTAATTTGAGTAGTATAATGATTAAATAAGTTAAATGTGATATTATAGATCAAGGAAAATGAGTATTTGACAATTAGGTCTTTTTCGCGATTTTTATGTCGAGGTAAGATCGTATGTTTAATAAGCATTAAACTTTATATGTACTGATGCTTAATTCTTATATCTGTGATAAATATCATATTGTTGAAATGAGATGTAAATATTATTGAGTACGGTACTACGAAAATAACCGATAGAGATTCGGTACAGTGAGAAATCCCGTTTGAACCTTAGGAATAGATTAGGATACAAGTGCACTAGGAAACCTTGTGTTATGTGATCTATGTGAATCCGAGTGCTGGTCATCACATACTACCGGTGGCTGGGTAGTCTGGCATGTGTTGAGGATACGTGACAGCTTGTGTGAGTAGGCCCGTGATTAGCTCGAGTGCGAGCCGTATGTGTTATAAGATATGAGGTAGCATTGGCTACATATGTGGCACTTACGTGCCAGACCTTCCGTGTATCTGACAGTATTCCAAGTGTCCTACGGGTAATCCGAAGAGTATGTCAAAGATGACATAGTATGTGACTATGTTACGAATTTGTACAGGTATATACATAAGTTTATAAGCATTGAATTCATGATATTGTGAGTTCATGGTTTCGGGCCAAAATTAAGTTATGACATAGTATGTTTTATTCGTACAATATTTTATTTATCAAATATGAGAAAAAGAAAAGATTAGCATAAATGCCTATTAAAATGTTTATAGAAGTATGAGGAGATATAAGTTTTAAACATTGAAAGATGTTAAAATATATGCTTGAAAAGTGAGTACTAATGAGTAATGCGCATGTTTATTATAAGGTTTGAAATGATTGGTTGATTATGGATATTTGTGTTAACGGAGAGATTACAACTGTTAGGCTAATGTCAAAACATGTTAAACTATGTTTGCAAATTGATAGAGTAAACTATGTGATTGAATAAATTATAATTGTGAGGATTATAGCAATTTATATTACCTTGTGTTTATATTATTAAACTTGGTAAATGATTGGTAAGAGTTGCTCGTTATTTTCATACGGACTTACTAAACTATATAGCTTACCCCCTTTCTTTCTCATATTTTATAGTGCCTTCAAGCTAGCTCGGGTTGGAGATCGCCGAAGATTTTATCACACTATCAAGCTATCATTTTGGGTATTAATGAGTTCAAGTATTTTGAGTTATGGCATGTATAGGGACTTAACTACTTTGTTATGTGTCACATGATTTTAGCCAATGCAATAGCTTGTAAACGTCAAAGGCTTGTTTTGCTATTTGGCCATATAAGTTGGCTTATATTGGCAATATAGTTGTAAACCTAAGTATATTCATATATGTGTTAATGTATATGGTTAAAAGATCACGGTATGCTTGGTGAATGTGAAGTGTTTGGAAATGTGATTTATGGCATGAATGTGAATGTTGGTAATGTGGTCTATTGATGAGATGATAAATTTTTGTGTACAATAAGTTAACTAAAAGTAGTCAAATGAAGCCTAATGAATGTGAGTTTGTCATGAATGATTTATGGCATGATAAATGTTGGGTGTATGATAGATGTTGATATGGTACTGATATGTGATGGTCATAATTGTGAATGGTTCATGGTTCATTTTGTATATAGCCTTGGATGTTGGCTAATGTTGGTTATGAGTATATTTGTATTAATGTCGTTTGTGAATGTGGAAACTTGCGTAATTTGATGTGGAAAGGTTGATGTTTTAAGCATGTTAGAAAATGGCATGAGAATGACTTGTTATTGTCTTGGCTGTGATTATTTGGTTGCTCTTCATGCTTGAGTTTGTGCCATCTGATGTTGACTAAATATGTGCAAGTAAGGGTGGCAAAATGGCTTGGTAAATAGCCTTGTTTTTGTCCACAAGGGTTGACACACGGTCAGTCCCATGGGCATGTGATCCGGCCGTGTGTCCTCTGCACCTTAATTGTTGCAAAACAAAATGCTCAGAATTGAGCACACGGGTAGAGACATGGTCGTGTGTCTCAACCGAGTGCAGGACACGGCCTCGGGACTCAAGCGTGTATCTTGGCTGTGTGACTTCAATTTGTTCTTAGGTGACAAATTGAGAGTTACACGGGTTAAGGACATGGGCGTGTATGACCACACGGCCTACCCACACGGGCGTGTCCCAAGCCACACGGGTGTGTGAGCCCTATTTTAGACCCGAACTGCTTCTAATGTATGTTTTGGGCCTCATAGGCTCGTTTTAGGGATGATATGACTGTATATGACAAGTTTAAATTTGGATGGAAATTTACGTTCAGTTTTTGTATGTTTTCTTGTGTTTACGTCTGATAATGCCTCTACCCTGTTCCGGCGTCAAATACAAGTAAGGGGTGTTACATTTAGTGGTATCAAAGCTATGGTTTAGTCGATTCTTGGACTAACCTAGCATGTGTGAGAGTCTAGCTATATATGCCATATATAACCTGTGATAGTGTGATATGTCCTGACTCTGATGAAATTGTTTTGTTGAGACAGGGATGCTTTCCAACCGAGCTACTTTTAAAAACACTGAAAGTGTAATAGCCCATTTTTAGTGTTAATCGGAACAGTGGTTTCGGGGCCACCAAATCCGACGAGTGGGTTTGTAAATATTATATTTAATATTTACGAGTTAATTCTGAGTTTAAAAAACATTTTTGATATTGTGATTTTTGTTTTATAAGTGATTTATTAAGTTCAAGTGGTATGAACCTAAGGTCAAGTGGGTTTAAAAATGAGGTATTGAGACCTCATTTCTATAAACCGAGTCGTAAATATTTTTATAAATATTTACGGAGTGGCAATAAGATGGTATTAAATTTTCGTTGAAAATTTTTATCATTTTGATAGTTAATTAAGCAAAAAGGACTAAATCGCGCAAAGCGTAAAAGTTGTGTTCTATAAGTTAAAGTCATTAAATGGCTATGGAATAAAATAGTGGGAGTCCTTAAGTGGTAATTATTCCATAATTTCTGATAGTGGAATTCCATGGCGTGGTATAATGGAAATTATTAATGTATATTAAGGTTAAATATGATATTTGTAATTATAATAAAATAAAATGAAACAAAAGCCAAATCACATGCTATCATCTCCATCAATAGCCGAATGTGAGAAAGAAAATAATGTTCTCAAAGCTTTGAAGGTTCGACCATGGTTGTTCATGCATGTAAGTCGATTTCATCTCGGTTTTTAATAATTTTTATGTTTTTGAGATCGTTGCTTTGTGTTCTAGCTAGCACATACCTCCGATTTCAAAATTGTTAAAGTATTTGGATGATGTCATTGTTCAATATTTGATTATCTTGATGTTTAATGATAGAAAATAAATCTTTGATGGTATATTATTGAGTTTTGTGAAGTGAATTTTAGCAAAAATGTCAATTTTGGACTAAATTGTGAAATATAATCAATTGTGTGGTAAAAGTGTGAATAAATGAAAAATATGGGCTGATATGAACATGTATGAAATTTGGATAGCTTGGGCTATGATGAAATTGACTAAATTTGCATTTTACGAGCTTAGGGACTAATTTGTAAAAAGGTCAAAAGTGTAGGGGTAAAATAGTAATTTTACCAAAATATGAAATTGAGTTAAAATGAATAGAATATGAATTGAAATAGTTGAATTTGATTGATTAGATCAAGTTAAGCCTCGTACGAGTCTATATCAAGGGAAAAATAGAGTTTCTAACTAGTCGATTCATTTCAACGTTTTGACGATCGAGGTAAGTTCGTATGTATTAAGCATTGTTAAATTTATGCTTTTAATGCGTGATATTGTATAAATTATCTATACGTGATTATTGTTATGATTAACGACTTATCGGCTAAAATGGCACTTAGTGTGAGATTCGAAATAGCTTCGGCTAAAAGTGCCACTTGGTGTGCAATTTGAGATAGCTTCGGCTATATATATATATAAATGACACTTAGTGTGAAAAGTATCGAGGATGGCACTTAGTGTGCGAAACATCCAGAATAGCACTTAGCGTGCGAGGTATCGAGTATGGCACATAGTGTGCGAGACATCAAAGATGCAATGGCATTATGCATATGTATGAAATGGTAAGGATCGATGCAGGTATGTACAGAAACTCAACTTAATATGAAATCCATGAATGGTAAATCCATGAGAATTTTGAAATGATGTTGATGTTGGTTAATTTGGTGAATAATGATATATGTTTATAAATGTATGGATTTCTAATTGAAAGAAAGGAAGGTGTGGTAAATTTAGTTATTACCATTTCTTACTAAAACAGTTTTGGATAGCAGCAGTAGTCCGACTTTGAAAATACACCAAAAATGGTAGAAAGTGATTTAGAGATTGAATAAAATATGGAATTGAATCTTATTGAGTCTAGTTTTTTATAAAAGAAACGGCGTAAGGAAAAGAATTTCATATTATGAGATATTTGAAGTTGTGTGAGATAGAGTCAGAATGATTTCGAAATCCCCTGCTCTGATTTGAGAAAATCATTAAAAATTGTACAAAAATATTTATGGGTAATAATTTATATTCCTATAATTTTCTATTTTCAATAAAAATAGACGGAAACATCATCCAAGTCCCGTACTATGAGATAATTAATTTTTAGTGAAGAAAGGTCGAAGCTGTTGGGCAGTGAAACAGGGGTGATTTTAAAGAATAAAATTTACTTATTGGCTAAACCAAAAATTCTTAAAATTTTATGGTAAGAATATATGTGAGTCTAGTTTCAAGGAAAATTATAGGAACTTAATTTGGAGTTCCGTAGCTCCATATATAAATAAATTAGTGACTATGAGTCGAGAAAATAGCTTGACTTGAACATAAGTAAAAATGCAAATATGGTTGTATTACATTGAGAAGCAAGTTAATAGATTGCTTATTATTTTCATATGAACTTAGTAAGATTTATAGCTTACTCCCCTTCCTTTTCATCTCTTATAGGTTTATTTAGCTAGCTCGGGTTGGAGATCGTCGGAGATTCAATCATACTATCAAGCTACCATTTTGGGTATAATTATTCAAATACTTAAGTCTATGGCATGTATGGGGGCTTTATCTTTTGTAATTATGTCATTACTAATGTGGCCAAATGTGTTGGCCTATAATGGTTATAGTTCAATTTGTGTATAGCCACGAATGGTGGCTTGTGTTGATTTTATGATTATGCATGTGCCTATGTCATGGAGATGAGGCTTGTGATTGTGTTTATGTAATGAGTTATACTGTTGGTGGTGAATGCTTGATGGTTTAATTGAGATGAGATGATGTATTGATAACTAAGGCTTAAATGTGTGATATGGGAGAAATCATATAAACTTTGATGCATGAGAATTAGTAAATTTGAGCTTGACTAAGCATGATGTTTTAAGTATGTAAAATATGATATGAGGTTACCATGATCTTGTATTGTTTGTAGATGATTGAATGTTTAAATGTGCCATGTTAATGGTCAATAAAAGTAAGCATGTGAGTTTCTTATTGAGGGTGGCAATTAGCCTAAAAATTGTCCACACGGGCTGTGTGTCCCCTGCATCATGTACTTTAGTTTCAAATTGGCCACATGGGATATGACACAGCCATGTGTCTCAGCTGTGTGAGGGACACGGTCTGGAGGCACAGGCGCGTGCCTTGGCTGTGTGCCCTTATTTTTGTGATGTCGTCATAAAAAGAGAGTTACATGGGCTGAGGACATAGGGGTGTCTCGAGCCAGACGGGCGTGTGACCCTGTTTCATGATGAAATTTTCTAAGTTTTCCAAAAGTTTCCAAAGTTCTCAGTTTAGTCCCGAACCACCCTCGATGTATGTTTTGGGCCTCGTATGCCCGTATAAGGGATGTTATGCATGTGTATGAAAAGTTTTAATTTGGATGAAATTTTATGGCCTGGTTTTGTATGATTGTTTTGATGTAAGTCTGGTAATGCCTCGAACCCTGTTTCGACGTTGGATACGGGTAAGAGGTGTACAGAAAGTGATACTAAGATATTTGCAAATGTGTTTGTGATGAGTCAAAACTTGGAAAGGTATGAGTAAGAGTTCATGATATGCATGTGATGATGTAAAAAATGAAATAACCATAAGTTGAGAAATATGGGTAAAATGTCATTGTTCCAGTTGAACGTTGTGTTTCGATGGATTATGGAGATTTTATGAAACAAAATGAAAGTTTATATTGTGATAAGCATCCATGTTTGTTTGGCATTCATATGATGTTATGTGCCGGACTTGTTTGATTAAGTGAATGTGATAAGTAAACTTACTCAAAATTTATGGAATGTATATATATATATGTGTTCAATTGTTTGAGTAAGATAATCAAAAAGTTCATGTAGCTTAAATATGTATGTTAATTTGCCTGAAGTAAATTCTATAACTGTGATGATATTATGATGATAATGAATGTTAAGTAACATGTGTGTATATATGAGTGTCGAGTTAGAGGCTTTACGACCTCACCCCCTTACCAATGTGGTATTTTATAATGAAATTTCACAAGATTTATGTTGAATGAGATCACAAGTGAGAGACTAAAGAGTTTAGTAGCGAAATAACTAATAATCTGGTCAGAGTTGAGAATAGTTTGGCAAGTGAATACCGGTGTGGAAAAGATGCTAGGTTATTCTAAAGATTATTCAGATTTCACATTGTAACGGTTAAAAAAAAAGTTAATCTCGGTTAAGTGACTCATTCAAGTATGATGCCTAAAGTATGTATTTGTTGGAATTTCTTCCAGATTGATTTTTGTTAGTGAATGGAATAATACAGGATTAGTGATGACAGAATCAGTCAGAGAAATGATATTTGAATCGTGAAGATGTCTAAATGTAACAGTTGTAATTGAATAGAATATAATGATCTCTTCTGGGTATTTTATATATTCACTTATCCTCAGAGATATATGTGATTACTCATTTTCTAATGAAATTCTTATCGTATGAGAATGCTAGCTGATTCTAATATTAGATGAAAGCACTGTTGTTCTGGATGGTTGATGATCAGCCTATCTTTTCTCTTTCTTTGGGGTTCTATTCTATTATGTTTGGAATAAAAATTGATGGTGAAAATTTATGTGAGGCTATCCTTTTGTTTCTACTGGATGTTGTTTTGTTTTATGTATATTTTGAAAATATATTATCTCTGTTACAATTGATTCTAGAGCATGTAAACATTGCTTTCTTCTGGTTTTCTCTGAGACATCATCAAGATCTGTATTATTTTCGTATGAATTATGCTCTCGGACTTCTAGTATGATATTACATTTTGGATTTCTTTATCTCGGTTTTCTTATCATCCTTATTTCATAAATTATCAATCATGGCTCATCTTTAAAGTGTGTATTTGACTTGTGATAACTATGTCTATTATGGGTGTATTTCTGGTTCGATCATAGGAACATGGTGCTTCTGGTATCAGGATTTCTCTAATTTTCATGAATGGAATTGACATTGGCAAAGGCATAGATAGTAGAAGCTCAAGCTCAAATTGTATGATGGTTTTCTTTCCTCATGTAAGTTGATTAAGGTCAATGAGTTCAATCAGGATATTTTGATTTCTTGAGCTAATGCAATTGTAAGGATCTTTGATTAGCATGTTATGGGAATTATAAAAGATTGTATGATTGGGTTGTTTAATAGCATGAAAAAATGAGTATTTTGATATGTTATTATTCAATAGTTGAGATCGACTCAGTTGTTTCTATTTGAGCGAGCTGGTCAGTTGAAAGGTAATTTGAGTTATATGCATTTAAGTTTATCCTCAGGTAAGAAAATAAAATCTTGTACATTTATAGGTGAATAGACGGACAATTTGAAGGAAGAGTTCATATTCTAGAAAGTATGATACAGAGGTATACCTATTAGATTTGTTCTAATTGAATGATGTTGTTATGAGTTAAAGCTATCCCGATTGATAAAGTTATCACATTCATGAAAGTTTAAATAGTCTGTTGCATGTTAGCAAAGTTGAAAATAGTTGAAGGTGTTATTTACTGAAGCACTGGTTCTGGGTTCTGTTTGAATTGAGTAAAGAATTCGTATTTTTTTAGTAATACACTATCGAACTGATTGGAATGTGTTTTAATACAAGAATGTGAAGTGACAATTTATGCTTTCTGATGATTAAAATCTTATAAAAAAAACTTGTCCGATGGGTGATTTAGAGTCGGCCACTATTATGTTTGTGTCGAGAGTAGATGACATCGTTTTCTCGACGAAAAACGTCATATGCTTCTTGACTCTAAGAGTATGAAGTATCTAATGTTACAAAAAACTCTGCAAATTGAAACAATGTTGATGGCTTGAACTATTAAAGATTGTGAATAATTAACGATTAACCTTTGAGGAAGTAGATATAGTTGCAGATGCTTGAATGGAAAGCCTTTGTTCATTTTGTGAATGTTGATTACATGATTAATCTTATTCGATGGAAGTCTAAATTTAGCTAAATTAAAAAGATAATGCGATGTTTTCTTTTCAAGGTTGAAAACCTCAGAAATGTGATAGTGAGTGGTAACCTAAACGAATACAGTGTTAGATGACTTTTGATTCTGATTTCTGTTATTATTAATCCAAGATAGAATTCGTGCAATGAATTATCCGAAGCTTATGCAGAAAATGTTGTACGAGACTCAGTAGTAGCTCGTTTGCTCAATTAGATAGTAATTCAAATCTTTGACGATATGCTCCGACACTGTGTTTTAGAGTTCAAAGGTGATTAGAAAGAGATATATGAGGTGAAATTAATTTGTGATTCTTAGTAAAAAGGTGAAAGTGATTCACGAAAGTTGAAAGGAACTTCAGACTGACATAAGAGGTATACAGATTTGAAAATTTAAGATATTGGATTCCAGATCGATGACAGAGTGCTTCTAAAAGTATTTCCCTCGAAAGGGACTCTTCTATGAGGTAGAGGAAAACTACGAGAATGTTACTTTAATCTCTTTTCTGGTAAGATTTTCAGGGACGAAAATCCCTAAAGGGTGGAGAGTTGTAACAACCCGATTTTGGGTCTAGTCAGAATAGTGGTTTCAGGACCACAAATTTGACGAAGAAAAATTCATTTTTATTATATTTTTATGGTCCAAAAAAATGATTTTTTGAAAATTTCATTCAAAAATTTTGATGATTGGGCACTCAATTTGGTTAAAAGGACTAAATTGTAAAAAGTACAAAAGTTGAGTTCTACATGCTACAGGTGTCTAATTGTTATGAAATTTTAAATTGGATGTCCTTAGATGGTAATTAGACCATTATAATTGTATGGCAAAAAATGGACATGGTGAGATAAAATTTTAAAGTTTTAAGTGAAGGGTATTTTAGTAATTTGGTTATTAAATGAATTAAAAGCCAAATTAAAAGCCAATTTTTGTCCATCTTCAAGCTATGGCCAAAATTACCATGAAGAAACCATGGCTAGGGTTTTTCAAGCTTCCAAGCTCGATTGTAAGTCCGTTCTAGCCCTATTTTTAATGATTTTTACGTTTTTGAGATCCTCGTAACCTAATCTGTCTATTTTTACCACTAATTTTAGATATAATCAAAGTTTAAATTTTTGCCCATGATGGATATTTGTGTATTTTGATGTTTAATGGTAGAAAATGCATGTTAGATGTTAGATAAACAATTTTTTCTAAGTGATTTTCGGTAAAAATGTCAAAAATGATTTGTTTGTAAAAATTATGAAAATGTGTGTAAATGTGTAAATAAAAGGAAAATGTTGGCTGCTATAAGCATGTATAAGGTTCGGCTAGGCATGGGTATTGAAGACATTGAGTACATTTCATTTTACGAGCCTAGGGACTAAAATGTAAAAATGTTAAACTTTAAAGGCAAAAATGTAATTTTTTCATATTGTGATTTTTGGCTGATTTGAATAGTATAATGATTAAATAATTTAAATGTGATATTATAGATCAAGAAAAATGAGTATTTGACGATGAGGTCTTTTTCGCCATTCTTATGTCGAGGTAAGTTCGTATGTTTAATAAGCATTAAACTATATATGTACTAACGCTTAATTGTTATATTTGTGATAAATGCTATGTTATTGGAATGAAATGTGAATATTATAGAGTACGGTACTATGGAAATGATCGATAGAGATTTGGTACAGTGAGAAATCTCATTTGAACCTTAAGAATAGATTGGGATACAAGTGACATGTCACTCGGAAACCTTGTGTTATGTGATCTATGTGAATCCAAGTGCTGGTAATGTACACCCTACCGGTGGCTAGGTAGTTTGGCATGTGTTGCGGATACCTAATAGCTTTTTTGAGCAGCCCGTGTAGTTACGTCTTGACTGACAGCTTGTGTGAGCAGGCACGTGATTAGCTCGTGTGCGAGCCCTATGTATTATAAGATATGAGGTAGCATTGGCTACATGTGTGGCACTTACGTGCAAGACCTTCCTTGCATCCAATAGTATTCCAAGTGTTCAACCGGTAGTTCGAAAAGTATGTCAAAGATGACAAAGTATTTGACTCTGCTACGAATTTGTACTGGTATGTACATAAGTTTGTAAGCATTGATTTCATGATATTATAAGTTCAGGGTAAATTTAGTTGGTAATTGTGTAATTGGCTTTTGGGCCAAAATTAAGTTATGACATAATATGTTTTATTTGTACAATATGTGACTTATTGGATATGAGAAAAAGAAAAGATTGGCATAAATGCCTATTAAAATGATTATAGAAGTATGAGGAGATATAAGTTTTAAACATTGAAAGACGTTAAAATATATGCTTGAAAGATGAGTACTATGAGTAATGCGCATGTTTATTATAAGGTTTGAAATGATTGGTTGATTATGGATATATGTGTTAATGGAGAGATTACAGCTGTTAGCCTAATGTCAAAAGATGTTTAGCTATGTTTCCAATTTGATAGAGTAAACTATGTGATTGAATAAATTATAATTGTGAGGATTATAGCAATTTATATTACCTTGTGTTTATATTATTAAACTTGGTAAATGATTGGTAAGAGTTGCTTGTTATTTTCATACGGACTTACTAAGCTATATAGCTTACCCCCTTCCTTTCCCATGTTTTATAGTGCCGTCAAGCTAGCTCGGGTTGGAGATCGTCAGATATTTTATCACAATATCAAGCTATCATTTTAGGTATTAATGAATTCAAGTATTTTGAGTTATGGCATATATCGGGACTTACCTACTTTGTTATATGTGTCATATGATTTTAGCCAATGTATTGACTTGTAATAGCCAAAGGCTTGTTTTGCTATTTGACCATGTAAGTTGTCTTATATTGGCAATATGGTTGTAAGCTTAAGTATATTCATATATGTGTCAATGTTTATGGTCATATGATCATGGTATGCTTGGTGAATGTGAAGTGTTTGGAAATGTGATTTATGGCATGAATGTGAATGTTTGGTAATGTCGTCTATTGATGAGATGATAATTTTTTTTGTACAATAAGTTAACTAAAAGTAGTCAACTGAAGCGTAATGAAGGTGAGTTTGTCATGAATGATTTATGGCATGATAAATGCTATGTGTATGATAGATGTTGATATGGTATTGATATGTGATGGTCATAATTATGAATGGTTCATGGTTTATTTTGTATATAGCCTTGGAAGTTGGCTAATGTTAGTTACGAGAATATTTGTATTAGTGTCATTTGTGAATGTGCAAAACTTGCGTAATTTGATATGGAAAGGTTGATGTTTTAAGCATGTTTGAAAATGGTATGAGAATGACATGTTATTGTCTCGGTTTGGTTGGTCTTCATGCCTGAGTTTGTGCCATGTGATGTTGAGTAAATATGTGCAAGTGAGGGTGGCAAAATGGCTTGGTAAATAGCCTTGTTTTTGTCCATAAGGGTAGACACACGGGCATGTGTCTAGGCCGTGTGTGACACACGGTCAGCTCCATAGGCATGTGATCCGGCCGTGTGTCCTGTACACCTTGTAAAACAGAATGCTCAGAATTGAGCACATGGGTAGAGACACAGGCGTGTGTCTTAGCCGTGTGAAGGACACGGCCTCAAGACACCGGCGTGTATCTTGGCTGTGTGACTTCGATTTATTCTCAGGTGACAAACAGAGAGTTACACAGGTTAGGGACACAGGCATGTATGACCACATGGCCTGCCAACACGGCGTGTCCGAAGCCATACGGGCGTGTGACCCCTATTTTAGCAAAAAATTTCTAAAGTTCTCGGCTTAGTCTCGAACCACTTCTAATGCATGTTTTGGGCCTCGTAGGCTCGTTTTAGGGACGATATAAATTTATGTGAAAAGTCTTAAATTTGGATGGAAATTTACGTTCGATTTTTGTATGTTTGCTTGTGTTTACGTCCGGTAATGCCTCGTACCCTATTCTGGCGTCAAACACGGGAAAGAGGTGTTACACATTACTTCGAGTTAATCGAGAAGAAAGGATCATGCCCTATAAGTTAGAACATGATGTTTGAATCCTCGAAAATAAGAATGATCACCATTTGATCATTACTTGAATCTTGTTTTTTATTTTTAAATAGGATATTCGATTACTTAAGTTTTAGAAAGAGGCCATACTCAGTAAGTTAGGAGCATATGTTGTAACACCCCAAACCCGGCCCAGACGTTATGGCCAGATCTGACGTGTCACATGGACTTACGACTTAGTATGCATTCGCTGGTTTAAGTTATTGGGGTGGTCTTTGTAAAAACAGCGGTTGAATGAATAGCCGGTTTATCAATCTTTAGGCTATCCATTTGTTGTGCTTGTTGAGTCTTGAAAACGTTCATTAATTTTGAAAACCCGCGTAGCCTAACACTAGTAGTTTCGTCATAGTATAAATATAATCAAAAAATAAAACCATAGCGGAAAAAAGAAATTTAAATAGCGGCCTTATTACAACTTAAAACCCAAAATTAAATTAGAATATAAAAATAAAAAAAATAAACTAACTTAGAAAAACCAACTTTGCAGATGATGTGGCCACTCTGAATCCCACATAGCTCCAAGCCCACTATGGTTGGGGATTTACTGCAGAGTTGAAAATAAAGGGTGAGTTCGGTAAACTCAGTGTGTAACATAACCCAACCATAGCCCAAAACAGATCAAACCTCAAAGTCAGACTTATCTGGGCCTTGGCCCAATACAAAAATCAGAATGAAACCCATAGGCCCATAGCAGATACAGAACAAATATATCATGAATGCAGAAATCCCAACCTAGAGCCATCCATAACAACCCCTACTAGCCTTACACCATGTGGGGAGACAACTCGACCCACCCAACCGCTACACACCACAGAAATTGCAGCGGGGCTGCCAGATATTGTTGACGAAGTCACCAGATACAGATATTGTGGCTAGGTCACCAGAACAGATATATATATGTGGCGAAACCACCAGATTGCAGCGAGGCTGCCAGATATTGTGACGAAGTCACCAGAACAGATATATGTGGCAAGGCCACCAGATTGCAGCGAGACTGCCAGAACGCTTCCTCCATCAATATAAACCTATGTCCTATGGAACAGAAATAATGTCATGGCATACATATACAGAAATAGAACATCATGCTTTTCAGAAAAAAATAACCCTAGGGGTAAAATCATAATTTTGCATGCATAAGGGTATTTCGGTAATTATTACCTATTGCTAAGGTTTCATGCTCCTTCTAACGTTTACCAAGTAATCAGAAGTACTTACCTCGTCTTTTTACCAAAGCGGGACCGTTGGCCCATTGGCTCGTTTTCCCCTATTAAGCCCAAAAATAACGTTGTGCACGAAAATGCACACTCTACACTCTAATCATCCAAATGCACCATATTCATTAACAACTGTCTCACGAGTGCTCGCACACTCGCGAGTTCACAAAATACCAACGTTTCGGTATTTTGAATTTTACCGATTCAGTCTAAGGGAGGGTGTCGTTTACACACCTGGTTAATGACGATTGATGACGATATCTCCCACGCGATAATCCTACAATCGATCACTAACACAGTAGACTTACGAATTAATGATAACTAACATAAATCCACGTCAACTAACCCAATCATCACACAAGTTAGTCATTTACGCATGAGGGGTAAAATAGTCATTTAACACTATAGGGGCAAAATGGTAATTTTACCCCACAAGGGTATCTCGGTAATTCTACCCTACAGGGGTATTTCGGTGTTTCTACCCTACAAGGGTATTTCGGTAATTCTATCTCTAGGGGTATTTCGATAATTCTACCCTACATGGGTATTTCGGTAATTCTACAACTTATCCACTTGGGCCTACGAACCCATTGGGACCACATGGCCCATTTCAACCCATCGCGGCCCGAAATAGCCGTCCTACTACTAGAGTAATGAGAAATACACACCTGTTAGGAGACTGCAGTTAATCCGCGCTCCAAACACTCTTAGCTGACGCCCAACCCAAACGAGCACGTCACAAAGCGAAAGGAATCAGCCAAGAAGGGTATGCCTACTCTCCTCATGGTTTGCTCTATTTAAAGCCAGCTCTCCATCTAGTCTTATGTTAGCTTCCCGATGTGGGATCCCTCCATCACCAGAGTTTAAAACCAACACCAACTCTTGCCGTCCCAACATAGCAAAATAATCAACCTTTGCGTACCAAGTGATTCAAACCAAAGTCCTCTCACATGCCAACTAACGCCACCACCACTAGGCCATCAACTCATTTGTGTCATAAATCCAACACATTAAACTTTAAAGCGCACCTACTTGCTTCCAGATTTATTGAAAAGAAAAACCAAAATATATTGCAAGAGCCAAGACTTGAACCTTGGACCCCTTGCTTCCTCTATGGCGTCACTTCCTTGTCCCCTAAGTGGTGCCACCTTGCCACTACACCACACTCCTTTTTGTGTCATCTTTTACCCCTTTACTCTTAAAAGCCCAAACCCCAATTGCATCACCTGTTCATAAAATTAAAATTCCAAAGACTACCACGGATAATCTTAAGTTTGGGCCTTCCAAAGGCCCACTAACCTACTAAAATATATATTTTAACCAATCAGAACACACAAAAATTTTAAAATCACAGAAACACAGAAAACCCAAAAATTGGGGCGTTACAACTTTACCCTCCTTAAAGAAATTTCGTCCTCGAAATTTTACCTGAATCAAACAGATGAGGATATTGTTGACGAATCGCCACTTCTGGCTCCCAAGTAGCTTCCTTTCTGCCATGATCGCCACAGAACCTTTACTAGCAGAATTGATTTCCTCCTCAAAATCTTAACATCTCGATCCAAAATCTGCACAGGCTCTTCCTTAAAAGTCAAGTCTGTTTGGACCTCGATCTCTGCAACTGGCACAACATGAGTAGGGTCAGAAAGATACCGCCTTAACATGGAGACGTGAAAGACATCATGAATCCTATTCAACTCTAGAGGTAGCTCCAACTGATAAGCCACTAGACCCACTCGCTTAAGAATCTGATAAGGCCCAATGAACTGCAAACTTAACTTGCCTTTCCTCCCAAACCTTAATATTTTCTTCCAAGGAAAAACCTTCAAGAATACCATATCACCCACAGAGTACTCAAATTCCTTGCGCTTCAAATCTGCATATGACTTCTGTCTATCAGATGCTTCCTTCAACCGGTCTCTAATCAACTTGACCTTATCCTCAGTATCTGCCACCAACTCAGGTCCAAGAACCAGTCGTTCACCCAACTCGGTCCAACAACTAGGTGTACGACATCTTCGCCCATACAGTGCCTCATAAGGAGCCATTCGAATACTTGCCTAATAACTGTTGTTGTATGCAAACTCTGCCAACGGTAAGTAATCCTCTCAATTGCCTCGAAAGTCGATAACGCATCCCCTCAACATGTCTTCCAGAATCTGAATGACCCTTTCCGACTGACCATCAGTCTGAGGATGTGTGACAGCCCTAAAGTGACCCTAGTCGGAAAGCGGTCTCGGGACTGCTAGACCGAGTCACCAAATTATTTGAATGTGATAATTATTGCCTAAAATATGTGAATATAAATGTGTGAAAGTTTTAAGCTTCGATTTAGTTAATTGCATGTGAATTTAGTTTATATGACTTATGTGAGAAAATTTAGAAATGTGCTAGGCAAATGCAAGTGGCCTAATAGTGCATGTAATCAAAGGGGTGGACTTGCATGTCAATTTCCCCCCATTTAGGTACTAGTGGCCGGCCATGACAAGGGATGATGGGCAAAACATGTCATGAAACATGTTGTGCTAATGGAAAAATAAAATAAGAAGCATGGGCAATAAACTAATAAGAAATTGAAGGAAGAAAACAAAGAAAAAAATGTGTTCATCATTCTCATGCATGACCGAAAAAAAAAGAACAAAAAGTCTTTCTCATTTTGTTCTTCTTGACCGATTGTGAAGAGGAAGTAGGGAGGGAGGCATTCGGTCATCCTAGGCTAATAGCAAGGTAAAAAGTTTATATTAGTTCATGAAATTTTGGTTAATCTTGAGTAAGATATCAAACTACTTTTGTAACCCATGTAGAAATTTTGATTTGTGTTATGGACTAGGGCTTTCGGCTATGGTATTTGACAATGGTGAATTTTGTTGTTCCATGTTAAATTTAGATGAGCAAAGATAGATGAGTGTTTGAACTATACAAATAATCATATGTGAGCAATGGGTGCTAAAGGGAAAGAAATCGGCTACCTTATTATGTACCAAGGCCGAATGTGTACTTGGTAAAGGAGGGGTTGTTATTGAACATTAGGTCATGTCCCTAGTGAATGGATGAATTGGTAACCGTTGTGTATGAAGATTTGCTTTACTATGTTTTTGTTAGCAAGATGAGAAACGAGTTAAGATGGTCTTGGTGGAATTGCCAAATGCATGTTTAAGGAATTGGTTAAGTACATTGTTATTAAATGCTTGTTGTTAAGGAGTTTTGAGTTGGTTATAAATTGGGTTTAGTGTTCGAGGAACATTGGTTTGGACACCTAGTGCCGAATGTGTTCAAACGCAACTTACCAAGTGCATAAATATGATAATGCTATGATTGTAGACTTAATTAGAATTCGGCATTGTAAGTGATGCTTTGGGCTCTTGTGTTGGTTAGGGACAAAATGTATGTTATGAGGAACTAAATGATGTATATGAATTCGAAAATGCAAGGTATTAAGCTAGTCCTATTATTCGGTGGTGCATGAGTAGAGCACATGTATAATGCTTGAATAACTAGTCAATAAAATTATTCGCACCTAATTGTATAATATGAATGTATTTAATCGAATAGTTAAATTGATAAATTATTAAATAAGCTCTATCTGTTTGAATTAAGCTCAAGAGCTTAGAGGACCAAAGTTGGATAAGGGGAAGGAAAAAGTGATCGAATAGCCGTCGAAACCGTTCGACAACATCCGAGGTAAGTCTTCGAGTAATGACCCTACTTGAATTATATTGAAATGATTAGTCATACTATGACGGATAGCCGAATGTGCATAGAGACTATGTTATAAAGCCAATTGAAATCATGCTCTTTGTGTGTGGCTATTGAGCCGAAATTGGAAAGGTTTAATAAATGTTTTGTGTTTGAGCCTTAGTAACGAAAATGAAATATGGATGTGTCATGATTATTGATATATGTGTGCATGAGCATTTGAATGATATCCGGGCTAAGTCCCGAAGGCATTTATGCTAGTGATTTTATCCGGGCTAAGTCCCGAAGGCATTTATGCTAGTGATTTTATTCGGGCTAAGACCCGAAGGCATTTGTGCGAGTTGCTATACCCGGGTTAAGACCCGAAGGCAATTGTGCTTGTGGTTATATCCGGCTAAATTCCGAAGAAACTTGGGTTTGAAGGTGAGCGTTTTGTGCTGTAATAAATTCAATTAATACGCTCGAAAAACCCAAACGATAAGGTATGTTTGCATGTGCATCGGAAAAGTCGATTCGTTTTAAATAGTATTCGTTCAATCGACTAACAAACTTTCGGCTTTTAGATAGGTTGATACCTTGTGTGAGTATATGTTGATGAAGTGCGAAGTAAGTATGATTATGAGAATGTGTATTAATAAAGTGATTCATTTAGCTATGTGAATGTAATACTTTAGTCAAAGCCGATTTCATTACTTGAAACTTACTAAGCTTTAAAATGCTTACCCCGTTGCTTTGGCTCTCTGTTTTATAGATTTTGTTCGTTAGCTATCGGATTCGGGATCATCGAAGTCGAAGTCATCCACACTATCAAAGCCCTTTTGGTACTCTTTTAGTTGAACTCTGGATATGGCATGTATAGGACTACCCTTTGTTGTTTTTTTCAAGTACTTTTTGTGATGTATGTGTGTACAGCCATGCGAAAATGGCTCGTAGAAGTGGAGTATGGCATTAGACCATTTGTGTTTATGTATATATATATGGTTTCATGATGTGACTATGGACTGGAATGGAAGTGTTGGGCAAATGATCAGCCATTGGAATGGCTAAATATGATCATATGTTGACCTATGTATGACAAAACTCTAGTTGGTCCATGGTAACCACGAAATAGGTAAAGTTTACCTTGAAAACAGATGCTGACAGCAGCAGTGGTGTGGATTTGAAAAATCACTAAAATTTGTAGGAATGGAATTAAATAGTGAATAAATTATGTAATCGAACCTTGATGAATCTATTTTCATATGAAAGTAACGAAATGATCATATGAGTAGTATATTAAGATATATTAAAGTTCTCGTGAAATAGGGCCAGAACGGTTTCTGGATCTCCTGTTTCGACTTTGAAAATTTACCATAAATTATCCAGAGACAATTAGAAGTCATGCCTTATATTTATAGATTCCCTTTTGAGTCTAGTTTCATAAGAAACAAACGGAATGAGTATGGAAGCTCTGTACAGGGAGATATCCAAGTCGTAATATGTGAAGGTCAGAGTAGTCGAACCCAGAATCAGGGGAGACTTTAACTAATAAACTGTACCAATTGGCCAAACCAAAAATTCTAGAAATAAATCCACAGATGGATATATGAGTCTAATTTCAGGGAAAATTTATAGAATCAATTTTTGAGTTTTGGAACTTGAGATATGATTTTTAAGACGACAGTGACGCGGTTAGCCAGCCTGTCTGGAATTTTTTTTAAATGGACTGTGAAAACAAAGTAATTAAGTCTGTTAGCACCTCGCGTTCGACTCCGGCAACGGTCTCGGATACGGGGTGTTATAGGATGAAAGGTTGTACTAAAGTTCAGCCGCGTACCCAATGCCTCATGCAACTTTTTCCAAAACCAAGATGTGAATCTAGGATCTCGATCAGAAATAATCGACACTGGCACTCCGTGAAGTCGCACTATTTTTGCCACATACAATTTGGCTAACTTTTGAAGTGAATAATCAGTGCGGACAGGTATGAAATGAGCAGATTTGGTCAATCTATCCACAATTACCCAAATCGAGTCCTTCTTCGACGGTGTCAAGGGTAACCCACTCACAAAATCCATGGTTACCCTCTCCCACTTCTAAAGTGGTACTTTCACTGGCTGTAAAAGTCCGAAAGGTAATTGGTGTTCAGCTTTTACTTGCTGACAAGTCAGACATTTTCCCACAACTTTCGTTACCTCTCGCTTCAATCCAGGCCACCAATACTACTCCTTTAAGTCGCGATATATTTTACTCCCTCCAGGATGCATAGCACACAGACCTCCATGAGCTTCTTTTAAAATTGCTTGCCTCAAGTCAGAGTCCTTCGAAATACAAACTCTACCTCGGTAACACAGAACTCCCTCACTGTTTAGTCCGAACTCAAAAGTATCCCCATTCTTAACCTGTCGGAATCGAGAAACCAGGGACTCATCCCTTTACTGTTTTTCCTTAATCTCATCCACCTAGGTCGGCCTAACTTGCAGTACTGCTAACAGACTACCGTCGCCATACAGACACAAACGAGCAAACATGGCTCTCAGATCAGATACAGTTCTACGACTTAGGGCATCAGCCACCACATTAGCTTTGCCTGGGTGATACTCAATCGTGCAGTCATAATCCTTAAGCAACTCTATCCATCGCCACTGCCTAAGGTTCAGCTCCTTCTGAGTCAGCAAGTACTTAAGACTCCTATGATCTGTGTATATAATACACCTTTCTCCGTACAGGTAATGTCTCCAAATCTTAAGCGCAAAGATTACCGCTGCCAACTCCAGATCATGAGTAGGATAGTTAACTTCATGTGGTTTAAGCTATCGCGATGCATAAGCAACCATTTTACCTCTTTCATCAGCACACAGCCCAACCCTACATGTGATGCATCACTGCATACGGTAAAATTTTTTCCAGACTCCGGCTGAATCAGTACAGGTGCCTCGGTAGAACTTTCTTCAGTTTCTCAAAAGATTCCTGTTGTTTCTCAGTCCAAAAAAATGGTACTCCCTTCCTTATAAGCTTTGTCAAAGGCACTGCCATCACAGAAAATCCTTCCACAAACCTTTTATAGTACCCAACTAAACCCAGAAAACTTCGAGTGTCCAACACTGACCTCAGTGGCTTTCATTCCAAAATCGCTTCAATCTGTCGAGGGTCCACCTTGATCCCTTCAGCAGAGACAACATGCCCTAAGAAAGTTACCTCTCTCAACTAGAACTCACACTTACTGAATTTCGCATAAAGCTCCTTCTCCCTCAGCAATTGTAGCACAATATGAAGATGCTCATCATGCTTCTCCTCAGTTTTAGAATAAACTAGGATATCGTCAATAAAGATGACCACGAATTGATCCAAGTATGGCTGGAACACTCAATTCATCAGATCCATAAATGCCGCAGGTGCGTTCGTCAACCCAAATGGCATAACCAAGAACTCATAGTGACCATACCGAGTTCTGAATGCTGTCTTGTGAATATCCACCTCCTTAACCCTCAACTGATGATACCCAGATCGAAGGTCAATCTTGGAAAATACTTAAGCTCCTCTAAGTTGGTCGAATAAATCATCGATTCTCGATAGTGGGTACTTGTTCTTAATCGTCAGTTTGTTCAACTGCCAATAATCGATGCGCATCCGCATTGTCCCATCTTTCTTCTTTACGAACAACACTGGTGCTCCCTACGGAGACACACTTGGTCTAATGAAGCCTCTATCCAATAACTCTTGAATTTGGGCTTTCAGCTCCACCAACTCCTTCGGTGCCATCCTATAAGGTGCAATGGACACCGGTGCTGTTCCAGGCAACAAGTCGATTCCAAACTCAACCTCTCGGTTCGGGGGAAAACCCGAAAGCTCCGCTGGAAAAACATCTTGAAAATCCTTGACGGTTCTAACTTTATCCACTGTCAGATCCTCAGTTTCCGATTGGCTTACAAATGCCAAATAAGCCTCACATCCCTTTCGAATCCACTTCTCGGCTCTCAATGCCGACACCATATTAGACAGATAATCCCTACGCTCGCCTATCACCAAAACCTCCTCATCCTTTGCGGTCTTTAACATTATTCGCTTAGCAACACAATCCAGAGTAGCCCTATGCTTAACAAGCCAATCCATTCCCAAAATGAGATCGAATTCTCCGAAAGGTAGCTCCATCAGATCTCCAGAGAAAACTTTTCCTTGAGTTTCTATAGGCACATCTTTATACAGTTTATCTACCCTAACCGAGTGACCCAAAGGACTTAGTATAGATACCCCACTCACAGTCTCCTCAGAGCGCACACCCAACGACCCAGATATAGCACATGGAACATATGAATGGGTAGATCCAACATCTATCAACGCAGTGTATGGCATACTGCAAATCAGAAACGTACCAGTTATGACGTTAGGTGTATCACCCTCCTCTCGACGATAAGCTGCATACACCAACGCCGGCTGACGAGCCTCAACAAATCCAGCACCCTTGCCAGGCGCTCCTCTTCCTCGACCATTCCCATTACCACCTCTGCCTTGCCCAGTTCTCTAGGAAACTGTGGTCCACCCCTCACTGGTTGAGCGACCCTCTGCTCTAAAACTTGAACCTGATCCAGTTCCTGGGGACAATTCTTAACCCTATGCTCCATAGATCCGCATCAGAAACAAGCACCAGAACGTTTTCGACACTCGCCCATATGCATCTTCCCACAATTCCTACAACCCTGCGGTCTAACAGCATTCATCGGTACTGCTCGAACTAGCTCCATTACACTTGCTCTCTTAACATTCCTGTTCATACCACCTGAAAGTCCTAAATCTCTCCTAAAACGGTTCCAATCTTTCTCACGATTCTGTCTTTCTGTATGCTTCACTTCCTCAGCTATCTTAGCTTTCTCCACTAAAGCAGCAAAGTTACGCTCCCTCTGCGGCGCAATCAACACCCTAAGTTCATCTCTCAGAATGCAACGCTCATACTCTGTAGCGACAATCCCAGAAGCATACCGGCTCAGTCTCAGAAACTCAGACTCATACTCAGCCACTGACCTACTCCCTTGGACCAAGTTTAGAAATTCTTTCTGGCGAGCGTCCACGTAACTAGCCCCAACATACTTTCCTTTGAAGGCTGTCTTAAACAGCTCCCAAGTAACACTGTCAGCAAGAGTTCCATCTGTAACACGCCTCACCTGTATCCCTCACCGGAACAGGGTTCGAGGTGTTACCCGACTTAAACTCAGTCAATCACACAAAAACCATGCTGAAAAATTTCAATCAATTTAAAACTTTTCTTTTCACATGCAATCTATCCCATATATGAGCTTACGAGGTCCAAAACATTAAAACCCTATACATGCCATAGACTCGAAATACTAGGATTTACTTACACCGATAACGTGAGCTCGACAGTGTGATAATATCTTCGGCGAACTCCAACCCGAGCAGGTAACTGAAGTCAACAATCTATAAAACAGAGAAATGTAACAACGGAGTAAGCTTTCATAAGCTTAGTAAGTCTTAAGCAATGAAAACAAATAAACGCAATTATACTTCGATTATTTAATTTCTTAAGAGGCCAAATTCTAGGGATATTGCCATCTTGCCGAATATACACAAGCACATAATGCACGTTTAGCATTCTTATCACACTTAATCAGAATTCATATAACATATTTTTATCAAATACCCTCACATACTTTCACACCCTGACCAGGTGTATCATGATCATAGGTATAGTTTTAACATTTATTCACGTACGTATCACATTACTCCCTTATGATTCACTTCAAATCAAACTTACATATGAGTACATACTGAGTACCTAGCCCACTTTACGTATTAAATGTATTCATTTGAAAATCTAGCACGAGGTACCTTAGTCATAGGCTTTTCTCAAATCACCGGCATTTCGCCTACTAGGCTCGAGGCCCGATATCATTTCACCGGCTTTATAGCCTGCTAGGCTCGAAAGCCCGAATAGTATCTTACCGACATTATAGTCTGCTAAGCTCAAAGGCCCGAATAATCAAATCAACAAGTTCCATATAACATATTCATATCAATTGAGTACTAACATCATTCGAACGTATATATAATTATACATCTCAAATATTTTTCTTTCATCTCATTTTCACACTTAACATTTGATAGCTTATGCATAACATTTCACTCACATTAATTTCAAACTTATCATTCTATTATAAAAGCACGTTGCATATTTACCAACGTGTTATACTTGCCATTAGGCCATATAAGCATGATACAATACATTATCATTTCATCTTTAACATTTGGCTAAACCCTTATCTTACAAGGAACACTGAATTCACATAACATATCATTTCACCGGCATTACGCCTGCTAGGCATGAAGGCCCGAATACACATCACCGATACGAAGCCTGCTAGGCACGAAGGCCCGAATATAATACCAGCACTAGGCCTGCGGGATTTATCCCGGATATAATACCAGCACGAAGCCTGTGGGATTTAACCCGGATATTTTACCAGCACGAAGCCTGCTGGTCTTTAAGCCCGGATACACATCAAATATCATGCATATTTAATTATATATTTACACATCTCATTCAACATATCACATTTCCATTTCACCATTCAAACTTAACCCATAGTGACCATTCAACTATAAGTCATATGCATAAATTATTTATCGCGCAACTTAGTTCAAGTAGAACCAAAAGGTCACGATTCATCTAATATATACATATTGCTCACTGATTCGTACACAACCTTTCAAATTATCAATTATAAGATGGTTCCGCACATAGCCCATCCTCATCGATAATTTACGATGGTTTTACCCTTGCTCACATATATGTCATAGGCATTTTTACCTATGCTTATCAATTCATATTCATGATTCAATTCCAATCGATTTAACATGCCTAAGTACATATTGCATACCTGAATAATTTACTTTACAGAACGAATCCACATATCATATTAACCCATAGTCTTATAACACCACACTTTTAATGGTTTACCTCATCGAAGTTCACATTTAATCACTTTAGTGCCAAGCCATATTCGGCTATCACAAAGGACTAATAATAAGAATTTTATACACATCATGGTTTCCTTTAGGTATTTAATAATCACAAATCGTGATATCTCCACCAGCACATATACGACATAGTTTATTCATTGTAACACTCATTTAGTGCATCAAATTTCCAAATCCAATTCAACTTAAGCATAATAGCCATAATCGGCTTATAGCCTTAAATCATTACATATTCGGCACATTAACTAAATAAAATTTACATTCCCTTTACCATATTAATTTAACTCTTGGGCATATAAAAAGGAATCAATCTTAAACACTTAAGAACTTACCTCGAATGTTGCCGGATGATTACAACGGCTATTTGATTACTTTCTCTTTTCTTTTATCCGAATTTGCCCTTCTATGCTCTTGAGCTTAAAATTTAAAGATTTTAAACTAGTCATTATTCAACTATTCAAGCATCACTTTAAAAATATAATATATATATTCAACTTTCATGCCTATTGATCATAGTAAGCTTATAAGAAATCAATAAGCAACTCATTAACAAATTTTTGTCAATGTTTACCACATAATCATAATTTCACTGCAAGCTGTCTTCCTGAGCAACAGTTATTAAATCATTTATAACTAGAGCTACGAAACTCCAAATCAAGTTCCGTTAATTTTATCTGAAAATAGACCCATATATCTTTTAGCCATAAAATTTTCAGGATTTTTTGTTTGGCCAATCAATACAAGATTTTTCTTAAAGTTTCCCTTATTTCACTGTTTGACTAATCTGACCACTCTTCACTACGAATCAAATTTCTCATTGTAAAAAATTAAAAATATGTTCTCGTTTATTTAATTTGAAACTAGACTCATTAAGGAGTCTAAGCATATAAACTTCATCTTATAACCATTTTTTTACAATTTATAATGATTTTATTAAAACAGATTAAAGGATCTAGAAGTCATTCTGACCCTGTCCCACATCACTTCAAATATCTCATCATCGGAAATTATTTTGCTTACACGGTTTCTTTTATAAGAAACTAGACTCATTAAGATTTAATTACATAATTTATTCAGCTTCTAACTCATCTCCCAAAATTTATGGTGATTTTCCAAAATCACGTTACTGCTGTTGTCCCAAGCAGATTTATTACCAATTCACTCTTTCACACATACCTTGCATGCATGTTATTTAAACATGCATATCACAAATAAATCATCACATACCTATAAATTCACTTAAGCATAATCTTCCTTTCATCATTTTAAAGCACAACATTACTCAATATTATCCAAGTTCACATTCGGCCATAATACACACAACATGTTAGTCGATTTTTCCCCTTAGCGTCTAAGGCACATGCATGCTCATTTGCTTGGCTCAACTTCATCTATTCTTCATTTTTCATCAAAAGAACATGAAACAACAACCATTTCTCTCATTTCCATTCATGACCGAATGCTCACAACACAACCAAATATCAAAAATATGCTTCATGGGTTAAGGTAGAAACAAGAAAAACCCATGAACATCAAAATAGAAGCAAAGCACCATGAACTTACCTTGGATTTTCTTCCCCAAGTGACCGAACATTCAAGAGCTCTTTTCCTCTCCTTTCTCTTCCATTTTTGGCTACCATGGACAAGGATGGACAAAACTTTTCCTTCACTTCCTTTTGTTACTATTATTATTCTAATTACCCAACAATTTATGACACAAAATGGCATATAATATTTGTGCCATACTCATGCAATAATTTCAATAAAAAAATTTGCACATGTTGTCTACCACCAACATGATGGCCGGCCACTACATGTAAAATGGGAGGTTTGACATGTAAATCCTCCTATTTTACACTACAAATTATTTGGCCACTACAATTTGGCCTATAGTATTTTCAGAAATTTTCACATAGGTCCTATTTCATAATTTTACTCTCAAATGACAAAATCAAAGCATGAAATTTTCACACATGCACTTTCACATATAATAAACACAGAATATAACATTTAATTATTTTTGTGACTCGGTTTTATGATCCCGAAACCACTTTCCGACTAGGGCCAAATTAGGGCTGTCACACCATCTCTCACCATGAGCCACCACTGATAAGCCTCATCCCTGAGTAACAATATGGCTCCCTTCAGCTTCTGCTCCACAGAGCAGTCCAGATCATCCATAATCCGCTCTGTGGCTTCTAACCAATACTCAGCCACATTCGGAGCTACACCAGATACGCCCCTAAATATCTCTGCTCCATTGGCCCGGAGCCGCTCAGAAATAGACCCCCGAATTCTGTTTCCCGTACTTACCCCAGCAACCCTTTCCAAAACTCAGAGCATTGCTTGGGATAGATCGTCCCCGACACCTCAATCATTAGACTCTACCTCCGTTGCCAGCGGTATCGGTGCATCTGCTGCCGGTACGTGTCCTGAAGATGAAGATTTAGCCTGAGCATTACCTTGGCCATGTCCACGGCCTCTTCCACGAGCTGCTCGTGTACTCATTTCCTATTATCTGATTAAGAATTTTATGAATCAGTTTAACATTTTAGTGTTTATTACAGATGTCTTATGAATAACAGTAATTCAGAGTTTGAATTTGTTTCCTTTTGCGGTAGCCTAGCTACAGTCTCAGTCTACTTATCAGAGTTTCTATAGTTCCAGTGTTACCCTAACTAAAGTACCATGATAAGGTTTTGTACAAGCATATAACAGATATTTCGGAAACAATTAGAAAGGCTCAGAAAACTTACAGACCTGGGCCGGAGATTCGGTGTGCCACCTTCTAAAAAAACCTAATTTTAGAAAACCGATTTTAATCTTTAAAATCATCTATTTGCAAAGAGAAAATATTAGAAACATTCTTGAAAACAATTTATAATCAAGTTCCAAAAAAAAATGATTTTTGAAAACCTTTATACAGTGTTTCTTTACAAACTCTCGTTTTTAGACCCGTTCCACAGTCGAGTTATTGCAACTTGGCACTGATACCACTAAATGCAACACCCCAAACCCAGCCCAAATGTTATGGCCAGATCTGACATTTCACATGGACTTACGACTTAGTATGCATTTGCTGGTTTAAGTGATTGGGGTGGTCTTTGTAAAAACAACGGTTGAATGAAAAGCCAATTTATCAATCTTTAGGCTATCCATTTGTTGTGCTTGTGGAGTCTTGAAAACGTTCATTAATTTTGAGAATCTGCGCACCTAACTAGCAGTTTCGTCATAGTATAAATATAATCAGAAAATAAAACCATAGTGAAAAAAGAAATCTAAATAGCGGCCTTATTACAACTTAAAACCCAAAATTAAATCAGAATATAAAAATAATAAAAATAAACTAACTTAGAAAAACCAACTTTGTAGATGATGTGGCCACTCCGAATCCCTCACAGCTCGAAGCCCACTGTGGTTGGGGATTTCCTGCAGAGATGAAAATAAAGGGTGAGTTCGGTAAACTCAGTGTGTAACATAACCCAACCATAGCCCAAAACAGATCAAACCTCAGATTCAGACTTATCTGGGCCTTGGCCCAGTACAGAATTCAGAATGAAACCCATAAGCCCATAGCAGGTACAGAACAAATATATCATGAATGCAGAAATCCCAACCCAGAGCCATCCATAACATCCCCGTACTAGCCTTACACTATGTGGGGAGACTACTCGACCCACCAAACTGCTACACACCATAAAAATTGTAGCGAGGCTGCCAGATATTGTGACAAAGTCACCAGATACAGATACTGTGGCTAGGCCACCAGAACAGATATATAAATATATGTGGCGAGGCCACCAGATTACAGCGAGGCTTCCAGAATGCTTCCTCCATCAATATAAACCCATGTCCCATGCAACAGAAATAATATGTCATGGCATACGTATACAGAAGTAGAACATCATGCTTTTCAGAAAAAAATAACCCTAGGGGTAAAATTGTAATTTTGCATGCATAAGAGTATTTCAGTAATTATTACCTATTGCTAAGGTTTCATGCTCATTCTAACGTTTACCAAGTAATCAGAAGTACTTACCTCGTCTTTTTACCAAAGTGGGCTCGTTGGCCCATTGGCCCGTTTTCGACCCGTTAAGCCCAAAAATACAGTTGTGCACGAAAATGCACACTGTGCACTCTAATCATCCAAATGCACCATATTCATTAACAACTGTCTCACGAGCGCTTTCACGCTCATGAGTTCACAAAATAGCAACGTTTCGGTACTTCGACTTTTACCGATTCAATCTAAGGAAGGGTGTTGTTTTCACACCTGGTTGATGACGATTGATGACGATATCTCCTACACGATAATCCTACAATCGATCACTAACACATTAGACTTACGAATTAATGATAACTAACATAAATCCACGTCAACTAACCCAATCATCACACAAGTTAGTCATTTACGCACGAGGGGCAAAATAGTCATTTAACACCCTAGGGGCAAAATGGTAATTTTACCCCACAAGGGTATCTCAGTAATTTTACCCTACAGGGGTATTTCAGTATTTCTACCCTACAAGGGTATTTCGGTAATTCTATCCTATAAGGGTATTTCGGTAATTCTACCCTATAGGGGTATTTCGGTAATTCTACAACTTATCCACTTGGGCCTACGGACCCATTAGGACCACATGGCCCATTTTAGCCCATCGCAGCCCGAAATAGCTGTCCTATTGCTAGAGTAATGAGAAATACACACATGTTAGGAAACTGCAGCTAATCTGCGCTCCAAACACTCTTAGTTGACGCCCAACCCAAACGAGCACGTCACAAAGTGAAAGGGATCAGCCAAGAAGGGCATGCCTACTCTCCTCATGGTTTGCTCTATTTAAAGCCAGCTCTCCATCTACTCTTATGTTAGCTTCCTGATGTGGGATCCCTCCATCACCAGAGTTTAAAACCAACACCAACTCTTTTCGTCCCAACATAGCAAAAAAATCAACCTTTGCGTGCCAAGGGATTCGAACCAAAGTCCTCTCACATGCCAACTCACGCCACCACCACTAGGCCATCAACTAATTTGTGTCATAAATCCAACACATTAAACTTTAAAGCGCACCTACTTGCTTCCAGATTTATTGAAAAGAAAAACCAAAATATATAGCAAGAGCCAAGACTTGAACCTTGGACCCCTTGCTTCCTCTATGGTGTCACTTCCTTGTCCCTAAGTGGCGCCACCTTGCCACTACACCACACTCATTTTTGTGTCATCTTTTACCCCTTTACTCTTAAAAGCCCAAATGCCAATTACTTCACCTGTTCATAAAATTAAAATTCTGAAGACTACCACAGATTTAACTTAAGTTTGAGCCTTCCAAAGGCCCACTAACCTACTAAAATATATATTTTAACCAACCAGAACACACAAAAATTTTAAAATCACAGAAACACAGAAAACCCAAAAATTGGGGCGTTACACGTGTAACATCCCTAAATAGGGCCTACTCGAAATAGTGGTTTCGAGACCACAAATTCAACATCAAAATATTTATTTTATGATTATTACGAGGCTTAGAATATGAGAATATGCATGTGTTAACTTTCATGAAGGAATTCTTTGAGTAACTGCCCAATTGGAAAATTAAGGACTAAATTGAATAAATTACAAAACTTGGATTAGAAAATAGAAGGTCTTGGGGAGAAATTTTCCCAATTTCTAAGTTTTTGGACAAAAATGGGCTTGCATGGATGAAATTTCAAAGAAAAAGGCTTAAGGGCATTTTGGTCATTTGGCATATTAATGAAATAAAATGGGAACAAGAAGGCAAAAATTAGCCATTCTTCTCCCTTGTCCAGCTGAAATTCCTAAGCCACCATAGCTAGGGTTTCCAAGCTTTTCAAGCTCATTAGTAAGTGCTCCCAAGCCCTATTTTTAATGTTCTTTGTAATTTTGAGATCCCGATAGCTTACTCTCTCCATTTCTACCCACAATTCATGCTAGGGTTCATGTTTAAAAATTTACCCATGAATGAGTTACTTGCATTTTGATGTTTTATGGAGGAATATGAAAGTTTGATGTGTGTTAAACAACTTTTCCTAGGTGATTTTCATGAAAACCCCCTAAAGGGACCTTTTTGCAAAAGTTGTAAAATATGTAGTAGAAATGTGAAAATAATGGAAAATGTGGGCTACCATAAGAGGGAAAAGTGTTCGGCTAGGCTTGAGTAAGGTAGAAATTGCATGTGTTTCATTATACGAGCCTAGGGACTAAATCGTAAAAATGTGAAAGGTTAGGGGAAAAACAATCATTTGGACCGGGGGTGGAATTTAGACTTGAAATGTATAAAGTGGAGTGTTAATTATCTATTTTTATTGTTATAGACCTCGAGGAACAAATCCCAGAGGTCGATCGAGGAAAACGAAAGGTTTCGAAATAACCGAAACACGACACCGGAAAGAATACCAGGTAAGTTCGGCTAACTTAAAGTAAACACTCAATGTGCCTAATTATATGATTTATGAATGCATGATGATTGCATTTATTAATAACATGAAATTTTATGAAATACATGTTTAAGTATGAATTATGATAAATGTCTCGGTTGAGGTTAAAAAGGGAATTCGATGAATAAACCATGATTGACATGTGTAATGAGGTCCTGCATGTGTTGCAGTAAGGATTTAGCCCGGACGGGTAATCCGTTCATCTCATTTATAAAAGGATCTAGCCCAGACGAGTGTTCGTTTGAATGGTCGAGCCTCCCGAAGAATATGTGTGCATTATGGATTTAGCCCGGACGAGTAATCCAATTAGGATCTGAATTTAGCCTGGACTGCTAATTCAGATCTGTGCTCAGTAAAGGTGTTTGTCGTTATAAGGGATTTAGCCTGGACTGGTAATCCCACCATGAGATGTGAGGTTCGCGGAAGTGCACACTTGAAATGATCATTCATACAAATTGATGGTTAATGGGTATTCCATCGAGACTTCTGAGAAACTCAATGAGATTAACATGACTTATATGTACAAAATGAGATGTTGAATGATGAGCTCGTCCAAGATAACTTTCATAGTGCATTGTTATGTGACTAACTCATTGATTGAGTGTATGTGATAGGGAAGCCATCCTATGCTCATTGAATTTATTACCCAATTTGATTGCATGCTAATTACTTGGTAAGTTTACTTTGTTGTTATTCGAGCTTACTAAGCATGAAAATGCTTACCCCTCTCTTTTCCCTGTCTCTTACAGAGCTCAAGGATTCATAAAGATTGGAAGACGATGGGAGAGTCAGTATACTATCAAATAGATCAGCTTTGGTATAAAGACGGTTCTGATTTGTTCAATGGCATGTATAGGTCTTTTGAGTATTTTGTTATATGTCATTTGATTTGCCAACTGAAGGCATGTAAAGATAAATCTATCTTTTTGTATATGGCCATAGAGATCGATTTGTTTTGAAGTAGGCTATGGCCTACAAAATTTCCATGCATATTTATAATCATATGCGGTGGTTGAATTCCAATTGGCAATGAGTCACAAGAATGATCCAATCTTGAATGTCTTAAAGTGGCTTGCAAACCCATAAATACAAGATGGGAAATAAGCTAATATGTAAAACCAATGATATGAGGTTTCTATGCAATAAGTTTTTGCAAAGACCTTGTATAAAAGTATAATCATGTTTTACTTTTTATTTAATAATCATTAAGTATAAGTGATAAAAAGGAGTGACCAAAGGCTTGAAAAATAGCCTATTAAAGTCCACACGGGCCACACCCATGGGCGTATGGCATGGCTGTGCATTCTCTGCATCTAAAATTGTAAGTCTATTAAATGAACACGGGCTAGACACACAGGCGTGTGCCTTGGCCATGTGAATTTAACAGAATGTTCAAGTCTTGGACACGAGGTGACTGCACGGGCGTGTTCCAAGCCACACGGGCATGTGACACTTCAAAGTAAGGGAAATTTTCCAAGGTGCCCAAAGCTTTTCAAATGTTCTCGGTTTTGTCCCGCACTGCCTCTAGGTATGTTTTAGATCTCGAAGACGTGTTGAAGGGATAAGATGCACATATTTGAAAAGTTTTTAATTTGAGAGCAACTTGTGACTCGATTTAATATGTTTATGAATGTGAAATCCCAATAACGTCTCAAACCCTATCCTGACGTCAGATACGAGTGAAGGGGTGTTACATTTAGTAGTATCAGAGCTACAGTTTAGTCGGTTCTAGGACTACCATAAAGAGTATTGAAGTTTGCTATACATGCCATTATTCGAATATTGATCTCCTAATCGTTTAAATTGTTTTAAATATAGTAAATGTCTTCCAATCAAGCACAAGATGAGTCTGAGGGAGCCGAGAGCCGTACTCCAGCTTCCGTACAATGAGCTTTATCTAGTAGTAGTAGAAGGCCTATGTCTGAAGGCTGGGAAGAGGCCCAAACTGCCTTCTTTGATATGATGGATGAATGGTTGGAGGATTACCTGAGGAATCGCCCTAACATACCAAGACCTCGCCCGCCCCCTAACCAACTTGATGAGGATGTGCCACTAGGTATGGCACCGGTAAGAATTGGTAAGGCCCCTGTTGATAAGCTTAGAAAGTATGGGGCTAAAGAATTTAGAGCTAAAGTTGATGATGATGCTGAAAGAGCCGAGTTTTGGCTCAAGAATACTACTCGGGTGTTAGATGACTTGTCGTGCACACCTGAGGAGTGTTTAAAGTGTACCGTGTCCCTTTTGAAGGATACTGCGTATCATTGGTAGAAGACTGTATCCTCGGTAGCGCCAAAAGAAAATATCACTTTGGATTTCTTCCAAGCAGACTTTAGGAAGAAATACATTAGCCAATGGTTTCTAAACTCAAAATGAAATGAGTTCCTGGAACACAAACAAGGGAACAAGACTGTAGCAGAATACGAACGAGAGTTCGTGAGGCTAAGTCAATACGCAACTGAATGGGTCCAAATCGAGTCGAAAATGTGTAAACGCTTCGAGGCAGGTCTGGATGAGGAAATTAAGTTGTTGATTGGGATCCTAGAAATACGGGAGTTTGCTGCATTGGCTGATCGGGCCAGAAAGGTCGAGGAGCTTAAAAATGAAAGAAAGCAAGCAAAGAGAGAGGCCCGAGTCACAAGCAAGAGGTCTAATGGTAAAACACTCTCATTTCCAACAAAAAAAATCAAGGAGCCAGCATGAATGCTCCATTTCATCAGTAGGATATTAGGGTAAAGCGAGAAGCCCTAAACGACGAAGCCAAAAGTCTTCCTCCCCGAAGGTAACTAGTGTGGGAAGTGTAGATGATCAAAAGCCGAAGTGTAAGAGTTGCAAAAAATTTCATTTCGGAGAGTGCCGAGTGAAGAGCGGTGCATGTTTCAGATATGGATCTCTTGACCACTTTTTCAGGGACTGCCCAAAGCGAGTCGAAAAAGAAGTGGAAGTAGCCCTGAAGTCAAGTACTCCCATTTCACGAGGTAGACCTCCGAGATATCTTGGAAGTGCCAGTGGCAGTCGAGTTGCGGCTAAAGATGCTGCCAAACTAGAGGCTCAAGCTCCGGAAAGAACGTATACGATACGCGCCTGAAAGGAATCCTCTGCTCCTGATGTTATCATGGATACTTTTTCTCTTTTCGATACATGTGTTATGGCCTTAATTGTCCCGAGGTCAACACATTCATACATTTGCATGAGTTTGGTATCTAGAATGAACATACTCATTGAGCCTACAAAATTTATTATTAAAGTGTCGAACCCACTAGGTAGATCAGTCATGGTTGATAAAGTCTGTAAAAATTGTCCTTTGTTGATTTAGGGTCATTATTTTCCGGCTAATCTTATGTTGTTACCATTTGATGAATTTGATGTAATACTTGGTATGGATTGGTTAGCCCTGCATGATGTAAAAGTAAATTGTGTTAGTAAGTATATTAAATTAAGATGCCCGAATGGTGAGATCCTAGGGTTCATTGAAGAGAGTTGGGTATGCCTTCGGTTTTGATTATGGCAATGGTTGCTCAGAGATATATAAGAAAAAGGTATGAAGCCTACCTTGCAATTGTATTGAACACTAAGGAAATAGAGTTGAAGATTGAATCTGTGCCTATAGTATGTGAGTACCCAAATGTATTTCTAGAAGAATTACTCGGATTACCTCCTGAGAGGGAAATAGAATTTAGTATTGAGCTGATGCCAGGGACAACTCCTATTTCAATTGCTCCGTATAGGATGTCACCAACTGAGCTGAGAGAGTTGAAAGCACAGTTTCAAAAGCTGACGGATAAAGGTTTTGTAAGCCCGAGCTTTTCACCTTGGGGTGCTGCCATTCTATTTGTAAGGAAGAAAGATGGTTCGATGAGGTTATGTATAGATTACCACCAACTGAACAAGGTAACTATCAAGAATAAGTATCCCTTGCCAAGGATCGATGATTTGTTTGACCAGTTGAAAGGAGCCACCGTGCTCTCTAAGATAGACTTGAGGTCTAGCTATTACCAACTGTAAGTTAAAGAGTTGGATGTACCTAAAACAGCCTTTAGGACAAAGTATGGCCATTATGAATTTCTTGTCATGCCGTTTGGGCTGATGAATGTACCGGCCATATTTATAGACCTAATGAATAGGATCTTTTGGCCATATTTGGATAAGTTTGTTGTTGTGTTCATTGATGACTTCTTGATTTATTCCAAAGATGATTCAGAACATGCAAAGCACTTAAGAATTGTGTTGCAGACTTGCAGGAAAAGCAGTTGTATGCTAAGTTTATCAAGAGTGAGTTTTGGCTTCAGGAAGTTGGATTTTTAGGCCATATTGTTTTGGGTGAAGGCATCCGAGTCAATCCAAGTAAGATCTCTGCTATTGTTGAATGGAAACTGCCTAAAAATGTAACCAACGTTAGAAGGTTTTTGGGCTTAGCCAGTTACTATTGAAGGTTTGTGAAAGGATTCTCCATGATAGCAACTCCGATGATGAGATTGTTATAGAAAAGCATTAAGTTTGAATGGACGAAAAAGTGTCAACAAAATTTTAAGAAGTTAAAGACACTGTTAACTGAAGCTCCTGTTTTAGTATTGCCTGAATCGGGAAAAGAATTTGTAGTCTACAGTGACGCATCCTCAAATGGACTGGGTTGTGTACTTATGCAAGATGGAAAAGTAATAGCCTATGCTTCAAAAAAGTTGAAGCCGCTTGAGAAGAACTATCCTACACACGACCTAGAACTTGCTGTCATCGTTTTTACTTTAAAAATTTGGAGGCATTATTTATATGGTGAGACTTGCCGCATATTCACTGACCACAAGAGTTTGAAGTATTTGATGACTTAAAAAGAATTAAATTTGAGGTAGCGAAGGTGGCTAGAGTTAATCAAGGATTACAAACTGATTATTGACTATCACCCGGGAAAGGCGAATGTTGTCGCTAACGCGTTGAGAAGAAAATCCTTGTTTACATTTAGGGCCATGGATGCTCGTTTGGCATTGATTGATGATGGTTCAGTCTTGGCTGAGCTAGAGGCTAGGCCGACATTCCTTCAAGAAATTTATGATGCTCAAACTAACAATGATGACTTGCAAGCTAAAAGAACTCAATGTGAGTCAGGTATTGAATCAGATTTTTGGATTGGTTCTGATGGATGTTTGATGTTCAGTGATAGGGTTTGTGTACCTAAAAATAATAAACTTATTCAAAAATTTTTGCAAGAAGCACATAATAGTCGTTTGTCAATTCACCCGGGAAGTACCAGGATGTACAACGATTTGAAGAAAACGTACTAGTGGAATAGCATGAAAAGAGATATTTTTGAATTTGTGTCGAAATGCCTGGTATGTTAGCAAGTTAAAGCTAAACATCAAGTGCCTTTAGGTTTGCTACAGCTTGTGATGGTCCCCGAATGGAAGTTGGGACAGAGTTACTATGGATTTCGTGACAGGATTGCCATTGACTTCGAAGAAGAAAGATTCCGTATGGGTCATAGTAGATTAGTTGACGAAGTCGGCACATTTTATTCTGGTGAGGACAGATTACTCCTTCGATAGATTGGCTGACTTGTACATTTCTGAGATTGTAAGATTGCATGGGGTACCACTGTCAATTATTTTCGACAGAGACCAGAGGTTCACTTTGAGATTCTGGAAGAAATTACAAGAAGCCTTGGGTATGAAGTTAAGCTTTAGTACGGCTTTTCACCCTAAAACAGATGGTCAGACTGAGTGGATGATTCAGATTCTTGAGGATATGTTACGATGTTGCATCCTTGAATTTCAGGGTAGCTAGGAAAAATATTTGCCGCTAGTAGAATTCGCCTATAACAACAGTTTTCAGATGAGGTTGAAAATGGCACCTTATGAGGCCTTGTATGGAAAGAAGTGTCGAACTCCATTGTACTGGACAGAACTTAAGGAAAATCAAATTCACAGAGTTGATTTGATTAAAAAAACTAAATAGAAAGTTAAAGTGATACGAGACTGTTTGAAAGCGGCATCAGATAGGCAAAAGTCATATGCTGATCTGAAAAGAAAAGAAATTGAGTTTCAAGTTGGAGATAGAGTATTCTTGAAAGTATCTCCATGGAAAAAGGTGTTGAGATTTGGCCCGAAAGGCAAACTGAATCCGCGATTTATCAGACTGTACGAGATCATTGAAAGAATTGGACCGTTAGCCTATCGCTTGGCATTGCCACCTGAACTAGAAAAGATTCACGATGTGTTCCACGTATCTAGATTAAGGCGATACCAATCAGACCCCTCTCACGTGATTTCGCCGACTGAGATTGAAATTCGACTGGACATGACCTATGGAGAGGAACCAGTTAAGATATTGGCTCGTGAGGTTAAACAGCTGAGGAATAAAGATGTGGCCCTAGTAAAAGTTTTATGGCACCGACATGGTGTAAAAGAGGATACATGGGAACCAGAAGAAACCATAAGAAGCCAATATCCGAATCTGTTCACTGGTAAGACTTTCGAGGACGAAAGTCCTTAAGGGGGAGAAATATAACATCCCAAAATAGGCCTAGTCGGAATAGTGGTTTCATGACCACAAATCTGAGATCAAAATATTCATTCTATGATTATTACGAGGCTTAGAATATAAAAATATGCATGTGTTAAATTTTCATGAAGGAATTCTTTGAGTAAGTGCCCAATTGGAAAATTAGGGACTAAATTGAATAAATTGCAAAACCTGGATTCTAGAAGCAATTTGCATTAAATTGCTTTAGATTATAAAATAGAAGGTCTTAGGGAGCAAATTTCCCAATTTCTAAGTTTTTGGACAAAAATGGGCCTGCATGGATGAAATTTCAAAGAAAATGGCTTAAGGGCATTTTGGTCATTTGGCATATTAATGAAATAAAATGGGAAAAAGAAGGGAAAAATCAGCCATTCTTCTCCCTTGTCCAGCCGAAATTCCTAAGCCACCATAGCTAGGGTTTCCAAGCTTTTCAAGCTCATTAGTAAGTGCTCCCAAGCCCTATTTTTAATGTTCTTTGTAATTTTGAGATCCCGGTAGCTTACTCTATCCATTTCTACCCACAGTTCATGCTAGGGTTCATGTTTAAAAATTTTCCCATGCATGAGTTACTTGCATTTTGATGTTTTATGGAGGAATATGAAAGTTTGATGTGTGTTAAACAACTTTTCCTAGGTGATTTTCATGAAAACCCCTAAATGGACCTTTTTACAAAAGTTGTAAAATATGTAGTAGAAATGTGAAAATAATGGAATATTTGGGTTACCATAAGAGGGAAAAGTGTTCGGCTAGGCTTGAGTAAGGTAGAAATTGCATGTGTTTCATTATACGAGCCTATAGACTAAATCGTAAAAATATGAAAGGTTAGGGGAAAAATGGTCATTTGGACCGAGGGTGGAATTTAGACTTGAAATATATAATGTGGAGTTTTAATGATCTATTTTTATTGTTATAGACCCCAAGGAACAAATCCCGGAGGTCGATCAAGGAAAACGAAAGGTTTCGGAATAACTGAAACACGACACCGAAACACGACACCGAAACGAATACCAAGTAAGTTCGGATAACTTAAAGTAAACACTCAATGTGCCTAATTATATGATTTACGAATGCATGATGATTGCATTTATTAATAACAAGAAATTTTATGAAATGCATGTTTAAGTATGAATTGTGATAAATGTCTCGGTTGATGTTAAAAAGGGAATTCGATGGATAAACCATGATTGACATGCGTAATGAGGTCCTGCATGTGTTGCAGTAAGGATTTAGCCCAGACGGGTAATCTATTGATCTTATTTATAAAAGGATCTAGCCCAGACGGGTGTTCCTTTGAATAGTCAAGCCTCCCGAAGAATATGTGTGCATTATGGATTTAGCCCAGATGGGCAATCCAATTAGGATCTGAGTTTAGCCTGGACTGGTAATTCAGATCCGACCTCAATAAAGGATTTTGTCGTTATAAGGGATTTAGCTTGGCCTGGTAATCCCAACATCACCTTATGAGTTCATAAAATGGGGGATTTAGCCTGGACTGGTAATCCCGCCGTGAGATGTGAGGTTCGCGGGAGTTGATACGTGATATTCGTGACAGGTTTTAAATATTTATAATGAATCGTTCTTGAAACTAACTATTATCACGATGAAGGAAAGTGTACCTATCGAACAGTAGTATAGCTTTAGCAAGACTGGATTATCAAACCCAAAGGAACTAATAGTACTAGTATTAATTTTCTTTTTATTATCTAGCCTAAAAAATAAAAGGGTTTTGTTTATCTAACTAATTACTTAAACTAAGAAATCACAAAAAAGAAATTTGGGGATAATGCTTTTGGAAAAATGATTGAATTAAGACAATACCTAAGGAAAAATCCACTTAGACTTCATGTGACAGCCTTAAAGTGACCCTAGTCGGAAAGCGGTTTCGGGACCGCTAAACCGAGTCACCAAATTATTTGAATATGATATTTATTGTCTACAATATGTGAATATGAATGTGTGAAAGTTTTAAGCTTCGATTTAGTAAATTGCATGTGAATTTAGTCAATAGGACTTATGTGTAACACTTTTGAAATGTGGTAGGTCAAAACATAAGGATCTATTAGTGCATGTAATAAAAGGGGTGGACTTGCATGTCAATTTCCCCCCTAATTAGTAGTGGCCGGCCATGACAAATAGGGTGGACAAAGTGTGATGGGCAAAACATGTCATAAACATGTTATGTTGGTGTTTCATGGGAGGAATGATAAAATAAGGAGCATGGAAATAAAATAATAGAGGGGAAAATGATGAAAACAAAGAAAAAAAAAGTGTCCATCCTTTTTCATTTTTTGGCCGAAAGTTCTAAGGATGAAGGAAGAAGGAAGGTGCTCTCTTGCTTCATGTTCGGCTTGGAAGAGGATTAGGAAGAGGTTCGGCCATACTTGTATCTAGGTTAAGGTATGTTGATGTTGTTCCTTGAGATTCATGCATGCTTTTAGTTGTTAGCTTGAGTTCTACCTAGCCCATGGTTCAAATCTTTGCTATGTCATGGAGATGATATTCGGCTAAGGTGGATTGGTGTTGATGTCATTTGCATGCTAAAAGTGAAGCTTTGTAAGGATACATGTGAGGGTGGATTGATGACATTTGAATTTTCTTTTTAGCATTTTTGAGTTAGACATTAAGTTCTTTGTTTAACCATGACCAAAATTGAAATGGTATGGTGTTTTGATGCATTCGGCCATGGTAGGAAGAAGAAGAGAAATATGGTTGTTGTTCATGTTATTTGGATGAGAAATGGTAGTAAGGTGAAGTGCAATTGTTAGTGTTTGATTTACTAGTGTATATAGTTGTACTAGCCGAGTTTTGAAATTGAAAAAGGGCTTGAGCACCATGTGTGGTATTGAGATTGTTTGAGTAAATTCATAGTCATTTATATGATGAATTCGGTTGTAGATATACATGCTTCAATAAGATGCACGCATGAATGAATAGATGGATTGGTGTTGCATGTGTTCAGTTATAGGTAAGCATGATGATGAATCTATCTTGACTTGGATAATCGGCTCAAGGAGAAATTGCTAAAGTGCTTAGTAATTGATATTAGGTTAATGATGTGTGTTTTCGGTCATAAAGGTGCACATGAGGAAATGTTAGATTAATTGTATTAAATTACTCAATGTGATTAAAAATGCGTATGACCATTTTGTATTTGAGCTAAAAGTGGCCATATGACCTATCAAACTCCTTGTCATATTCGGCCATAAGCTAGCATAATGAGACTTTAATAAGTTAAATTTGTTTGAATTAGCTCAAGAGCTTAGAGGACCAAAGTTGGATAAGGGAAAGGAAAAAGTGATCGAATAGCCGCCGATATCGTTCGACAACATCCGAGGTAAGTTTCGAGTAACGAGACTTAGTTTACGATTTGATTAAGTCATGACGTATGAGCATAACAAATATACGGTGATATGATGATTCTACTGTTAATTATAGGTTGAGTAAATTAGTCTATGCGTATGACGGGTAGCCGTATGTGCATAGAGATCGTGTCATAAAGCAAACTAAACCATGCTGTTTGTATGTGGCTAGTGAGCCGAAAATGGGATTGCTTAATACGTGACTTGTGTTTGAACTCTAATTATGAAAATGAAATATAGATGTGTCATGATTTATTGATATGTGCATGAATATTTGGATGATAACTGGGCTAAGTCCCGAAGGCATTTGCGCTAGTGACTAGTTCCGGGCTAAGTCCCGAAGGCATTTGTGCGAGCTACTATATCCGGGCTAAGTCCCGAAGGCATTTGTGCGAGTTACTATATCCGGGCTATGTCCCGAAGGCATTAAGCGAGTAGCTATATCCGGTTAAATCCCAAAGGTACTTGGCTTGGGAATGAGCGACCTTGCTGTAATAGTTTCAATTAATATGCTCGTAAAATCCCAGCAATGAGGTATGTCTCGTATATGCATTGATTTAGTTGATCCCTTACAATTAGTATTCGCTCAGTCGATAAATGAGCTACCAGCCTTTGGCTAAGTTGATCTTTTGTGTATGAATATAAGGGTTGGTAATGTGAAGTAAGTATGATATTGAGAATTTGTGCATATGAAATTATCTGTTTAGCCATATGAATGCTACACTTTAGTTGTGTCTAATTTTATGGCTCAAACTTACTAAGCATTAAATGCTTACTCCGTTCTTTGAATCTCTGTTTTATAGATTTTGGTTCGTCAGCTATCGGACTCGGGATTATCGAAGTCGAAGTCGCCCACACTATCAAAGCCCCCTTTGGTACACTTTTGGTTGAACTTTGAAATGGCATGTATAGGACTACCCGTTTTGTTGTTGGTCATGGACCCTTTGGTTTTGTATAAATTTGGATAGCCATGCGAAAATGGCTTATATACACTTTGAGCTTAGTATTATAATCGTCTTGTATGATGTTCGTTAAAAGGTATGGAAATGTTTGGGAACGATTAGCCATTGGAATGGTTAATCATGATCATATTTTGTGCTATATATGCTAAAGGGCTAGTTGAATCATGGAAACTATGTAATAGGTAAAGTCTACCTTAAAAATAGATGCTGATAGTAGCAGTGACGTGAATGTAAAAAATCACTAAAAATAGTAGGAATGGAATTAAATAGTGAATAAATTATTTAATCGAACCTTGATGAATCTATTTTCATAGGAAAGTAACGAAACGATCATATGAACAGTATATTATGAGATATTTAAGTTTTTGCGAAATAGGGCCAGAACGGTTTCTGGATTCCCTATTCCGACTTTGGAAATTCATTATAAATTAACCAGAGATAATTAGAAGCCATGCCATATATGTATAGATTCCTTTTCGAGACTAGTTTCTATAGAAACAAACGACATCAGTATTGAAGCCCTGTACAGGGAGATATCCAAGTCGTAATGCGCAAAGGTCAGTGTAGTCAAACCCTAAAACAGGGGAGACTTTAACTAATAAACTGTACTAATTGGTTCGACCAAAAATTCTAGAAAAAACTTTGTAGATGGACATATGAGTCTAGTTTTAAGAAACATTTACGGAACTGGTTTTCGAGTTTTGGAACTCGAGATATGATTTTTAAGGTGACAGTGATGCAGTTAGCCAGCTCGTCTGGAAATTTAAAATGGACTGAGCAAATAAGTGATTTAAGTCTGCAAACCCCTCGTGTCCGACTCCGGCAACGGTCTCGGGTACGGGGTGTTACACTTCACTTGTTATTTGACTCTGAATCGGATGATTTATTCATTCGACTTGATCCGTAGAAATCCCTAAGTTATATTATTATCCCTCTCGAGACTAACAACATCTAACCCTAGGTTGAATAATTGAAATCTCTTTCTAATTAACTCCCTAGGGTTGCATTAACTCGATCTATGGATCCCTTTATTAGGTTTCACCCTAATCCAGTAAAATCTTGTCACTCTATCTCTAGGCACGCAATCAACTTCACATAATTATGACAAATGTACTTTTAGACAGGGTCTATTCCTCCTCTGAATAAGAGCTTAACTTGAATCAATATCCTAGAATATCAAGACAAGAATTAAGAACACATAATTAAGAACAGGTCAAATATTTATCATACAATTCAGATAATAATAACAAGATCTGTCTTAAGTTTCATTCCCCTTAGGTATTTAGGGGTTTTAGTTCATAACTACAAAGGTAAACATCTCAGAAGAATAATGAGTACAAAACATAAAGAAAAACCCAAACTCCTGAAGGGAAATTGAGGGGAGATCTTTAGTCTTGATGATGAACCCGGCTTTTGAGATGGATCAATCGGCTTTCCTTGAGTAGTTCCCTGCTTTCTTCTCTGTGCCCCCTTTTTCCTCCTTCTCTAGGGTGTATTTATAGGCTTTGGAATGCCTAAGAGCCCTCAAAGTTGGCCTTTTCCGAATTGGACTAAACTTGGGCTTGACAGGGACATGCCCGTGTGACACGCCCGTGTGCGATTATTTCAGGCTGTGGTCAAGCCTGTTAAATAGGCACGGGCGTGTGGTCCACCCGTGTGAGTTGTGCTTCGACTCTGCCAAATTGACATAGTCGTGTGGTCTGCCCATGTGAGGAGGTCCAGGCCGTGTTGATTTCGTACATTGGTCCATTTTCTCCATTTTTGGCCCGTTTCTTGTTCCTTTCACTCTCCTATGCTCACCTAAGTACAAAACATGAAATTAAGGCATTAGAAGCATCGAATTCACCAATTTTAAGGAAAAATCATCCATAAAATGTGATAAGCATGGGATAGAAATATGTATAAATTACGGTTTATTAGGAGTGCACACTTGAAATGATCATTCTATGAATTGACGGTTAATGGGTATTGCATCGAGACTTCTTAGAAACTCAACGAGATTAACATGACTTATATGTACAAAATGAGATGTTGAATGATGAGCTCATCTAAGATAACTTTCATAGTGCATTGTTATGTGACTAACTCATTGATTGAGTGCATGTGATAAGGAAGCCATCCCATGCTCATTGAATTTATTACCCAATTTGATTGCATGCTAATTACTTGGTAAGTTTACTTTCCGGTTAATCGAGCTTACTAAGCATGAATATGCTTACCCCTCTCTTTTCCTTGTCTCTTACAGAGCTCAAGGACTTGTAAAGATTGGAAGACAACTGGAGAGTCAGTATACTATCAAATAGATCAGCTTTGGTATAAAGACATTTCCGATTTGTTCAATGGCATGTATAGGTATTTTGAGTATTTTGTTATATGTGTCATTTGATTTGCCAAATGAAGACATGTAAAGATAAATCTATCTTTTTGTATATGGCCATAGAGATCGGCTTGTTTTGACGTAGGCTATGACCTGCAAAATTTCCATGCATGTTTATAATCATATGTGATGGTTGAATTCCAATTGGTAATGAGTCACAAGAACGAGCCAATCTTGAATGTATTAAAGTGGCATAAAAACCCATAAATACAAGATGGAAAATAAGCTAGCATGTATGAAACCAATGATATGAGGTTTCCATGCAATAAGTTTTTCCAAAGACCTTTTATAAAAGTATAATCATGTTTTACTTTGTATTTAATAATCATTAAGTATAAGTGATAAAAAGGGGTGACCAAAGGCTTGGAAAATAGCCTATTAAAGTCCACACAGTTGGGTACACGGACGTGTGTTTAGGCCGTGTGTAATACACGGGCCACACCCATGGGAGTGTGGCATGGTCGTGCGTTCCCTGCATCTAAAATTGTATGTCTGTTAAATGAACACGGGCTAGACACACGGGTGTGTGTCTTGGCCGTGTGAATTTAACAGAATGCTCAAGTCTTGGACACGGGGTGACTGCACGGGCGTGTTCCAAGCCACACTGGTATGTGACACTTCAAAGTAAGGGAAATTTTCCAAGGTGCCCAACGTTTATCAAATGTTCTCGGTTTTGTCCCGCACTGCCTCTGGGTATGTTTTAGGTCTCAAAGACCTGTTTAAGGGACAAGATGTACATATTTGAAAAGTTTTTAATTTGAGAGCAACTTGGTGAATCAATTTAATATGTTTATAAACGTGAAATCCTGGTAACGCCTCAAACCCTATCCCAGCGTCGGATACGGGTGAAAAGGTGTTACAGCACGATTCTTCAAATTCCAAAAATTATAAACATTGCCTCGATTTTAATTATTTCCTATATGTCGGGTAAAACGAATATAAGATTTAAAGCGATGTACATTTGATTTATTTGGGCATAGTATAAAAATAGATAAATATATTTATTTAAACATGATGCGTGGCATGGTGATAGAAAAATAAAATAAAATCGTAGTGTGTAAAAAAAGGGAAACGATGATATTAGGAAATAAAAAAAATATAGAAATAAGATAAAATATAAAATGTCATGCTAGTAAATAATAATGCAACTATAATATTAATAGGAACACCAATTCATAGTCATAGTAGCAATAATCATGTCATAATTATTACCATAATACCAATATAAATGATAAAAGAAAAAATAATAATAATGAAAATAACAAGGATAAAAATAAGAATCCATAGTAAAAAGAAAATGTAAATAATATAAATTTCAAGTGTTAAAATAAAAGAAATAGTAAATAAAGTGGAAAAATTAAATAAATGAGGGATTAAATTGAGATTTAGACAAAACTTAAAGCATGAATCTAGTTGCAAAAGAAATGAAGAAAGGGGAAATAAAGGACTAAATTGAAAATATAACAAAATCTAGTGCCAAAATATAAGAATGCAGAATATAAAAAAGTAAACTGAAATGAAATATAAAAGTCTGTTGGCTCAGAGGGCAATTAATCCAACCCAGGACACGCGTCATTCCCTATAGGGTCAGCAATGTGAGGACCAAACTAGAAGCGAGTCAAAATTAAATGGTATAATTTAAAAAAAAAAGTAAAAAATAGAAATTTGGACCACATTGAAAAGGGCTTAAAAACGGAAGGACTACGGTGGAAAATAGACCATTCCCACGAAAATACGCGGATCCCAGGGGATCTGGATTGGGTCGGCAGGTCAAGCTTGAAACGACGCCGTTTTGGGACTTCAAAAACCTGGCCAAAACGACATCGTTTAATGATGCCTATAGATACCAATTTTTTTAAAAAATTCATTTCTGTTCAATTTTTTTTTAAACTTAGCCCTCCCCTTTTTTGTCTGGAATTATTTTCGTGTCTGGCCAAAGAGCTGTCATCGCTCCACTATGGCCATCAGTCATCTGCAACGGCGACCATCGCCTCTAGCGGCCGGAGTTAAAAAAAATTGCCTTTTTCAGTCCCTTTGACTCCCAAAACTAGATATGAATGCTAAGCTTTCTAAACTCGAAGAAAAAAAAAGAAACATTTGGCTCTTCACGCACCTCACGTCCCCTTTCATCGAAGCCTCAGCACAAACCCTGGGTTTGGAAGCATTTGGGGTCGGAGAAGGTCTCCGACTATGACGGGAGGCAAGACGACTAGTAAAAAAAATGAACTTTTATTTTTTATTTATTATGTTTTTTTCAAAAATAAAAAATAAAAAATGAACTACCTTTTTTAAACGTTTTCTTTGTTCTTGCTATTTCAAAGATCCGCTCCAAAAAGTTACATCCATTGTTGTGGCTTTTATAGTCGATTACATAATATTTGATTCTTGTTTTTCTTTTTCTGTTGTTTCTGTCTTTTGTTCTCTGTCCTTCTTTTCTTCTTCTTTGCAGGTACCCATGGCAAAGTCAATGATGATAGGGAGTCGCACCCTTGCCATTTTGGTGAAACGATGGCAGAGGGCATCCTCAGGCGACATATCTGCTGACATGGCTAAGAGCAACGACGCTTAGGGGATAGAGGTGGCTAAAGTTTTTGTTAGGCTTTAGGCTTTTGGGCTTGGGTTTTTTGGGGCTCTTAGGGTTAGGTTAGATGGTTTGGGTTTGTAATTTGGGCCAGTACATTTTGTAAACAGACTTATTATTCTTTCTTTCTTTCTTTCTTTTTTTGTTGTTTTATTTATTGGTCCGGACGAATTTGGTCCCTTACAATAGTTTTAAAGACTAGATAACATTTAAAACTATTTAGAAATCAAATCATTACCTTAGCTGATGATAAACCGAGCATTTGTTCAAAAACTTGAAAAACCCAAAAACTCAAAAATGGAGAAACCTATATTGTTTTAAGTGTTTTTCTTGAAATACTATGGAGGTTTAATGTTGGGAGAATGAAAAAAATCAAAAGAATGGAGTTTAAGAATCAAAATTCAACTGGGAAGAGCTTGGGAGAGCAAGGGACGACAGAAAAAAGAAAAAGGAGAAAACTATTGTAAAAACTGTAGGTAGGGGGAAGAAAATAGGGTGAAAATTAAAATTTGTTTAAATTGTATTTAAAACTCATAATTTAGACCCTTTTACAAATCAATCCTTATTTCAAAGTTGAATGTCTTTTGAACATTATTTTCAAAAATTGTTTTAATTTTCAAAATGCCATTGACAAAATCATTTTCGAATACCATGCTAATGAAATTCCCAAACTCACTAGAGCTAAAATTCCTAAAATACCCCTAAAACTCCTAAGCCTAATTTTGGGGTGTGACAAAGCCTTCCACCATAAGCACCACGATTCAATTATTAAACAACAACTATTCCTTACCATTCATGCCAAGCTGTCCATACCTACACATATGCAACTATCATTCTTATAGCTAGAATACCAATATGCAAATTCACCAAATGGCGTAAAGTATATGCACCTATTTCTTCAAGCAAAACATATCATAATTCTAATTGTCTTAAACCATTTCAAAATTCAACATAATCATACCAAATTTAAATATTTGCCTAGCACAATTAAAAATTCATAGCCACTTTATGCCATTTCCTAAGCATATAAAAAATGCCATTCAAACAATTTCCCACATCATTAACCTCTAAGTATTAAATTGGTACCAACCACATAACACCACAATATTACATATATAAGTTTATACAGAACCAAAGTACCAAAACATGTTCATTATTTTGCAAAGTAAACATCATATATACATGCCGTAAGTAACCAACTTTCAAACTTCAAAGATCTATCGAATCAGTGACCGTAGGTGTGAGCTTCTCGCTGATTTGATCGACACGTTCCAGACATCTAAAATCTACAAGGGAGTAAAAACACGAATAAGTATATAAAATACCTAGTAAGCTCATATAATATAACAATTTCTTACCTCAAATCCCTGTCACATGTAATATCATTTTGAACAATTATGCCTTTCAAGGTCCAACAACATCATTAAACATGTAAGGTTATGAGCTCAAACACACATATAACTACAATTTGTTCACATTTTTACTTCAAACCAACTTATGCTTGTACCCAAAACATATACATTACTTAGCCAACCATCAATGACATATTATCTGTAACACCCCTCACCTGTATTTGATGCCGAAACAGGTTTTCAAGGTATTACTGGACTTACATTGCAAACAATCATACAATTCCTAGTCAAAAATTTCAACCAAATTTAAAACCATTTGCATTCAGTCATAAAGTCCCTGATACGAACCTAGGAGGCCCAAATCATTCTTTGGAAGTGGTTCTGGAATAAACCGAGAACCCTAGAAATTTTTACACAACTTAGAAAATTTTTCCATAAACAGAGGTCACACACCCATGTGGTTTAGGACACGCCTGTGTAGGCAGGCAGTGTGGTCACACACGCTCGTGTCCCTAACCCGTGTAACTCTCTGTTTTGCAAGGCATGAACAAATTGAAGTCACACGGCCAAGCCACATGCCCGTGTGCTAGGCCGTGTGGTTAATTAATTTTCATAAAATAGGTGTACACTTCACACGGTTAGGATACACGCCCATGTCTGGGGCCGTGTGCCTTACACGGCTGAGACATATATCTGTGTCTCTCCCATGTGCTCAATTCTGAGCATTCTGTTTCTCAAAAATTAAGGTGCAGGGGACACACGGCCAAAACGCATGCCCATGGGTTACGCCATGTGTCACATACGGCCTAGACACATGCTCGTGTGTCAACTCATGTGGACAAAGTAAAGGCTATTTACTAAGCCATTAGCCACCCTCATTCACACATACACATACACAAAATTCAATAGCCTAAATCATGGTGTACTTAGGCAACCAAAACATCCACGATCATGGCCAACACATGTCAATGCAATACCATCATCTATCGTGCTTATGACATTTCATTATGGCTAATCAAATATACCAACTTCACATTTAAAAACACCACTAAGTCTACTTTCAACTTGCATTAACTTATCAAGATCCACTAGCATACCAATGACCCAAACTCATCCATTTCACAACAAGTTATTCAACCACAATCAACATTTAGCAAACCAATATAAACCACATCACCAAGAGACGTTGGTACATACATGCATATATATGTATAAGCTTACAATCAATTTAACCAAAATAGGCCAAATTACATGGCTAAATACGAAATCAAGCCTTTGACAATTACAAGTCAATACATTTGGCTAAAATCATAATAACACATATAACAAAATGACCAAGTCCCTTTACATGCTATATATTCAAAATGTTTAAAATCATCGATACCTAAAATGACAGTTTGATAGTGTGATGCGATCTCCGACGACCTCCAACCCGAGCTATCTTGGTACCACTATAAAACATGGAAAAATAAAACGGAGTAAGCTATATAGCTTAGTAAGCTCGTATGAAAGAAATAATCAAATCTTACCATACATTTAACATTCAAGTAATGTAATATCAGATAATGTAATTTACTATAATCTCATGACCATAATTCATTCCATCACAAACTTACCTTGAAATCATCATTTCACGAATTTAATAATCATAAGCTTTATGTACATACTTTTACCATCCCGTAATAATTTAATACTTATTCTCGTCATTGACATACCCAATGAACCGCTCGGAATAATAATATTGGATACTCAGGAAATCTTGCACACAAGGTGCCACATATGTAGCCATTGCTACCTCTATCTCATAATACATATATGCTTGCTCTGAGCCATCAACGGGCTTGCTCACACAGGTTGTTAGTCAAGACGTAACTACGCGGTGCTGCTCACAAACATATGCCGGTATACTCAGCCACCGGTAGGATGTACAGGACCAGCACCTAGCTCACATAATATAATACCCTAGTGACATGTCACTTGTATTCTAATCAATTCCTAAGGTTCGATTGGGGTTTCACGCTTGCTAAAACATCGTTGAATATGTCTGTAGATTCATTTAAACAATTCATACAAAATTAAAGAATTTAAAATACAATTATAATAAAGCTTATCTACATGGGAACTTATCTCGGATGCAAAAACGACAAAAAGGGATCTATTCGTTAGTTATTTTGTTTTTTCCCCCAATCTAGATTCGAACTTCATTTTTCTTAATCTATAATGTCAAATTTAGCTTATTTAATCATCACATTATTCAATATTGTCCAAAAACACATTATGGAAAAAATTACATTTTTCCCCTAACATTTCATCATTTTACAATTTAGTCCCTAGGCTCGTAAAATGAATTTCATTCAATTTCATCACAACCCAAGCCTAGCCGAATATTACTTGTACATATAATAGCCCACAATTTTTATTTATTCACACATTTCTTCACATTTTATAATCTTTTACAAATAAGTCCCTATTTGACGTTTCTATCAAAAATCACTTTACAAATGTTGTTTAACTAACAACAAACATGCATTTTCTACCATCGACCATCAAAATTCAAGCATATTCAACTTGGGTAAAATTTTAGACTTTAACTTTCTTTCAAATTAGTCTTTGAAATAGCTAGATCAAGTTACAACGATCTCAAAAATATAAAAATCATTAAAAACGGGACGAGAACGGACTTATAGATGAGCTTGAAAGCTTGGCCAAAACCCTAGCTATGGCTTCCTCCAAAATTTTGGCTCTGGTGGGGACTAAATTGAAGAAGATGAACATCTTTTATTAGGTTAATTTATCTTTATTTACCAAATTACCAAATTACCCTTAATGCATAACTGTAAAACTGCACCTAATCATATCCATTTTTGTCCATCCTAAAGTATATTGGTCTAATTACCATTTAAGAACCTCTAATTAAAAATTCATAACAATTTACTACCTTGAACTTATAGAACTCAAATTTTGCACCTATTGCAATTTAGTCCTTCTAGTCAAATTGAGCACCCAATCGATAAAATTTCTTAACAAAATTTTCACACAATTATTCTATCATGCTGTAGACCTTAAGAGAGTAATAAAATGAATATTTCTACTTTAGATTTGGGGTCTCGAAACCATTGTTCCGATTTGACTCAAAAATGGGTAGTTACATTATCATTTTATACTCTCAATATTTCTTAATGAAACTTTATAAAAGAACTTTGTATATAGGTTAAAGAAATAGTGTCGATTTACACATTAGGGCTAAACCTACACGATGAATAGCCTGGCCAAAGCTTAATATTCTTGTATTCTCATGTTTGTAACATATGCAGGAGCTTGAACCTAAGCCTATATTCTTGAGTCCGCAACATATGCACGAGCTCGAAACTTATTCCTGTATTCTCGAGTCTGCAACTTATGCAGGAGATCGGAACCTGGGTAAAACTCATTACCTTGTATACAAGATTTTTACTAATTTAATTAGGATTTATCTCATGTTATAACACAATTTCAATCCATCAACAATCAATATTAAAAAATCTAATATAACACACCAACATAAACTATTTAAATTATAGTGTTTGAACTTGCCTGTCAAAATCGTAGCAGTTTGACTAACAAGGACTAGTCGACAAATTTTCATATTCCTTGTACGTCCTCAGGTCGTTGAAATTCTTAATTTAAAGTATAATTTGATTTAGTTAACCAATCCAAATAAAGTATAACAATCTATGAACAACATATAATAGTTCAATTTTAATTATACAATAAATCTCCAAATTTTGTATTTATCACAATTGAGTCCTAAAATTGAAACTAATATAACTTTCATATTAGAGCTTTGATTTAAAATCAGTCTCAATTAAATCCCCTAACAGTCCAATAGAACACAAAAATTCAAAAAATTCACAGACATTTTGAACTTATTGCATTTTAGTCCCTAAGTTCAAAACTAACAACTTTTAATTTACACACCAATCCATTAACATATCTAAGCTTCTAAACTAACCAAATAACCACAAAAGCTTCAAGAAAACATTAATGGAACCTTTAACAAACTTTAACAGTTTCACGACATAGTCCTTGGGTTGGCTAAATCAAGCTCCTAGTAACATATTATAAAAGGCTTACCAATATGCAAGAACAAACAAACTGTAAGCTAGGTTTCTCCCACCTTTTAGAGTCAGTTTTTCCAAGGTTAAAGATGACAAAATGTATTTTTCATTTTCTTTCTTTTACTTTTAACTAAAAAAAAAATTATTATATAACATATAATAATATAATTCCATTAATTTAAGCCTCCAATTGTCCAAAAATGTTTAAATGTGGAATTTTTCAACATAAAACCTAAAAAAAATTCCTTTTAAACACTTTTTATTAATAAAATTCAATAGTGATCTAGCTTTTTCATTTCTTTAAGATTTAGACCTTTTTGATTAATTAACTAGAAAAATGACAAAACTATTGGACTAAAACTTAATACAACACTTAAAAAAGTTTGTAAATATTTTATAAATAATATTTATGCACTTTCATGTAGAAATGGTGGTCCCAAAACCACTGTTTCCAAAACAGCTAAAAATGGGTTGTTACAACTCTCCCCCCTTAAAGGAAATTTTGTCTTTAAAATTCTTACTAGAAAATAGATTAGTGTATTAAGATTTCATAGATTCCTCCTTTTTTCCCATGTGGCTTCCTCGATACCATGTCAATGCCACAAAACCTTCACTAATGGTACACTCTTATTACGAGGTTCTTTAACTTCTCGAGTCAGAATTCTCACTGGTTCTTCACTATATGAAAAAACAAACTGTAATCCCATTTCATTAGCGGATATCACAAGTATGGATCTAAATGGTAATGATGTAACATCGATACGTGGAACACATTATGAATCTTTTCTAACTTTGGTGGTAAAGCGAAATGGTAAGCTATAGGTCCGATTCTTTCAAGAATTTCATACGACCCTATAAATCTCGGGTAGAGCTTTCCTTTTTTATCGAATCACAACACCTTTCTTCAATCAAATCAAATCAGTACTGCCAATCTTTCTTTCACTCAAGTCAGACCAATACAATGAAGCTCTACATTTTCATCCGTATAAGGCATCATATAGTGCAATTTTAATACTTATTTGATAGCTGTTATTATAAGAAAATTCAGCTAATGGAAAATTTTTCTCCCAGCTTCCTTCAAACTCAATAACACAACATCTCAACATATCTTCAAGAATCTATATTACTCACTCAAATTGCCCGTCTGTCTAGGGATGAAATGTGATGCTAAAATTTAATTTCGTACCTAAATATTTATTAGCTTACCTCAAAATCTAGAGGTAAACCTTAGATCACGATCGGAAATAGTGGTTATTAGCATGCCATGTAATCGTAAAATCTAAAAGATATAAAAGTCAACTAACCTCTCGAGTGAGTAATCCATTTTGACTGGAAAAATGTGTGCAATTTTCTTCAATCTGTCAACAACGACCTAGATGACATATTTCTTTTTCGGAGTCAGTGGTCCCGATATAAAATCATGGTAACTCGTTTCCATTTCCACTTTGTAATCATTATAGGCTACAATAGACCTGATGGAACTTGATGCTCGACTTTCACCTGTTGACATACCAAACATTTAGTTACAAATTCATATATTTCACATTTCATACATGGCCACCAGTACATTTACTTCAAATCATTATACATTTTTGTATGACTATGATGAATCAAATAGGCACTGTTGTGAGCTTCACTCAGAATATCATGTTTCAATGTCATATCATTCTGAACACACAAACGACCCCTAACATACAAATTACTATCATCACCGATATTGCACTCTATAATCTGACCATTTTTAATAGATTCACGCTTCAAATTCAACTTGGAATCATTTTTCGGCGAGTTTGAAATTCATTGGAGAAAAGTCAGTCTAACTCTCAATTCAGCCATAATAGAACCATCGCGTTCCATAGTCAATCGAGTATAAAATGCTTTTAGGGAAGATAAAGACTTTCGGCTCACAACATCTACAAACATGTTTGCTTTTCCAAGATGATAGTCTATAATTAAATCGTAGTCTTTCAATAATTCGAGCCACCTTTGCTGTCTCAGATTCAATTTTTTTTGAGTCATAAATTATTTCAAGATTTTATGACCTGTGTAAATATGATATTTTCACCGTACAAATAATGCCGCCAAATCTTTAAAGTAAACATGATTACAACTAACTCAAGGTCATGTGTCAGGTAATTTCTTTTGTGAGATTTCAGCTAACAAGAGACATAAGTTATTACTTTGTCATCCTTTATAGGTACACAACCTAGCCCGTTCAATAAGGCATCACTGTAAACTGTAAATTCTTTTTCGGATTTAGGCTGAGTCAACACTAGAGCTTTGATTAACATATTTTTCAACTGATCAAAACTCTATTAACATTTATTAGTCTAAACAAACTAAACATCTTTCTGTAGTAGTTTCGTCAATGACAAAACAATTATCAAAAACCCTTTCACAAAACACCAATAATAACATGCCAAACCCAGAAAGCTATGTAACTTAGTAACATTTCGTGGAGGTTTCCAATTCAAAATTATAGAAATGTTGTCCAGATCAACCAGAATACCATCCTCATAAATCAGATGCCAAAAATATCCAACCTCGAACAACCAACACTCACATTTGTTGAACTTGGCATAAGGCTGTTTTTCGCGCAAAGTTTGCAACATTGTTGTCAACTGTTGATCTTGCTCAATTTCATTTTTTGAATAAATCAAAATGTCATCGTTGAAAACAACTAAAAACTAATCGAAATACGGCTGGAACACTCTATTCATCAAATCCATGAATGTAATAAGGGCATTCGTCAAATCGAATGACATAACAAGAAATTCATAGTAGTCGAATCAAGTTTTGAACGTTGTTTTCAGAACATCTAGTTCTTTAACTCACAACTAGTAATATCCCTATTGCAAGTCAATTTTTGAAATAATGGTCTCCCCTTTTAACTAGTCAAACAAATCATCGATCTGTGGTAATGAATATTTATTCTTTACAGTCATCTTGTTCAACTGCCGGTAAATGATACATAACCTCAAAATAATGTCTTTCTTTTTCACGAATAAAACATAAGCGCCCCACAGTGATACACTCGGTCTAATTTATAAGACATAAAAGTAACATGTTTTTAATCCAATTCTTGATGCATTTTTGGATGATTTATCATGTAAATTCGTGAATTTGATGCTCCTAATCCTTTATATTCATGTTTCTATACTTAGGTGAGCATAAGGGAGTGAAAGGAGCGAGAAACAAGCCAAAATCGAGCAAAAAGAGTTGTTTTCAGCATCGACACGACCTGAGAATTTCCACACGGGCGGGCCACACGCCCATGTGTCAACTAGTGTCAATTTCGCACCCTGTTTCCTAAACACGTGGAAAAACCCATTTTTTAGGCTTTCTGAGCATTCTAAAGTCTATAAATAACAATTTAAAGAAGACCTAAGGGAGGACGCGGAGCAGATTGAAGAAATTACTCGAAGAATACCATTAGAGCCAACTCAGAAGCGAATCTCCTTCAAGATTGAAGATCTCTTTTTAACTTCTTTTGAAGTTTATTTGAATTTCTTTATGTCTTGTAATTTTTCTAACATCGAGATGTTTTCTTTTCAGATTATGAACTAAATTCCCTAAATACTTAGGGAAGATGAACCTATGATGAATCTTATTATTTGATTTCTGAATTACATGATAAATACTTTACCTTGTTCTCAATTATGTATGCTTATTTCGTGCTTTAGTATTTTAGGGATATTAATTCATGTTTAATGTGTGGACTAAATTCCTCTAATCCCCACTCAACTTTTTTTGAAATGCTTGTTCGCTCAAACTGTCATTGCACTTTCTAATGTCAGTGACTGCAATAACACTTCCATGATAAAAAACATTCAAACCCAATGATTAAACAATGAAAGCAAGATTAATCAGTACTTCTATACAATCAGAAACTAGAGAGTAATCACCAGTATTTACAAAGAAATAAGAAAGAATCGAGTGGAAAATTCTATTCCTAGACAACTTGACTGAATCTCTCTATTCCCTCTTGTCTCGTACTTAGATCTCCTCATCAGGAGCTAGTCTGCATCTGATTTTCATGTTGGCTCACCTGTGAGAGGCTTAACCTGCCATGGCTGCAAGCTTCAAGGTAGGATGATGAAGATGATAATGGAGAAAAAAGCTCCCTTTTTTCGTCTCACGTCTACCTTTTATGTCCTCCTCCAACAGTATAGGTGTCCTTTCCTCAAAATTATTCTATCCTTGTATGTACAGGTTGGTTATACCAGACTGGATAGATAATGCAATTATGGTTCTTATCTGGATAGCTATCAGGTGGGGCAACAATTCTGGATGCAATCTGGGATTAACTCATGCAGCAACATTAATGCAATAAGATAGCAAAATCAAGGGTAAAATAAGCTAGGATTTACTGAGTTACAAAATGCAATTTTTAAACTGAAAATGCTAAAATGTATGCTAAGGATAACTTAATGGGAACAATTTAATCAATAAGTAAGGGGAAAACCTATGTTCTTTCTAGTGCTATCACACCCCTAAACTTAAGTTTTTACTTGTCCTTAAGTAAAATAGAAACTAGCAAGGCTACAAAAATTTTACTAAGGTAGATGATCATTCTAGCAGCTTGAACCCTCTAATTTTCCAATGGATGAATCACATTCAGATGAAAGAATATTGCATCGAAAATTCATAAGCATGAATGAATAAGGTTGCAACTTCATCAAAGCTAGCATCATGCTTTAAACCCTAAATTCTATCTACCATTACAGTAATTATTGTTGAATACTAAGTATATATACATATTTTTTTCTAAATAAGGGATATTATTGCATTACTGTACCCTTGCTCCTGAGAAGTAACGATGGGGTGCACCAAACCCCCAAGGAGTACGTAATTGCACTGACACACACTTATGTAGCGACAGCCGTTGGCTAGATTAATTTTTCTAATGCTTGTATTAGAGTGTTCCCTTTTTAACATTCCATATTATACCCATTTTGGAGTGTCTCTACTTTATAATTATATATACATATATAAGCAGCTGTAAAAAGCATATTCATTTAATATTTAAGGAATGATGGCAGTCATCCATTACTAATGCAACCTGATCCATTTATCAAAGAATTCAAGCTATAACCTTCTGTCAATTTTATCCAACTCAGTCATTGATAATTTACATGATTCAAGAATTAAGCATTGAATGTAACAAAAATTTTAAACAATTTTCATTAACTATAATTAAACCTTGCATACTTCATTTCCGAATTTTTTTTTTTGAAATGTGGGTGCATTTCCAAGCCCTATGTGCATTCCCCCAAACTTAAAGTTTTCATTGTCCCCAATACACAAACATGAAAATGTAATGACAATAAAAATGCAATGACAATATATATTTATCAAAATAAAACCTATAGCTATATGGAATGCATGAATACTATAACTAAAGCTTAAAATAAACTAACTCAGTTATCCACAACAGTCGATGTGGCTGGATGATGTTTCTTTCTCCTCCTTTTCTTCTCCTCCTTCTTTCATTTTTTATCCTTGGAGTGCTTTGTTTTCTTGTCTTTGGGCTTTGCACAGTCTTCGGATTGCTCCTTAGTGCTTGGCTCTACCCCAACATCGTCGGCTGCTGTTTGTGTGGGAGAGAGGCCACTTGGAGTGGTCTAGTGTAGACTACTATTCCCAATGAATTACATTGCTCCTCACTAGTTACCTCAGCAACTTCTACCGGTCTCACTCTAGCTCACTCCAAATTATCAATATTTGTACCCACAGACTCGGTTGCGGTTACAGTCTTCTCGATAGAATCTTCTTATTCTTTTTCTTTCTCATTTTTAGTAACTTCTTCTTAAGTAACAACTTCCTCTTTTGTAGCAGCAACTTTCTTTTCAACAACAATGTCCTATTGATCAGAAAAAATACCATCCTCAGACAAGCTGTTAATCTTTCAAAGGAATTTTTCAATGTCCCTAGATTCCTTTTCTTTTTTAGTATTAGAGACCCGCATAATTGAGTAGGGATGCCACCGGTCTATCTTGGTCTTTTAAGTCGTCATCCAAGGAAGAGAGGTCATAATTGCGAATGATTGGTGGAAAGCAGGGAATTCAGGTAGTGGGGATAGGCTCAGTTCGCCTAATGTGGCTAAAATAGAACTTTTTCAGGCTCTGGTATAAGCATAAAAAAATTTCTGGGATTTCTCCATATCTTCTACTGTAGCAACAAGCCTAATCTACCTATTGTTGATGGAATTTACCATTTTTTCGACATCCTTCAATTTGCGCCATAATGTTGTCTCTATATTCAAGTTTATTCCTTTTCTGTCGACTTTGGCTTTGCCCTTTCTTATCTTACTGGTCTTTGCCTCCTTCAATATCGGCGTGTCATTGCCTTGAGTCATTCTTTCTACAGAGGCTTTATTAATTGGGCCCTTATTTTCCAAGACTTCCTCACCAGCATAGGGCACAATTTCTCTTTGCTGGCACAATAACATCACTAATGATGGGAAAACCAAGATCCCAGTCTACCTTGTGGTGTAGTCAGCTATTTCTTGGTGAAATATTGCACCTGCATCAATTTTTCTACCCTTGCCAATAGGATCTATCAGACACATTTTATCTAGGGTAACTGTGGTACTGTGAGTGGAGGGCTTTAGCTTGCTGTTGACAAAATGAAACCAAATTTTACCTTGCATCGTCAGGAAGCAACGGTGCATTGTGTAATTCTTTTGATGGGAACTCGTTCACATTGCTTCCCCGACACACAAGTCCCTCACCAACAGGTCTTATTTTTTATCTATGATGTCATCTATGAACTCGAAGTGTTAATCGACATCGACCTTAGTGCTGTACAGCTTGTTGATTGTTGCAGCATTCCATGGTATTAAATCTTCTCGAACAAAAATGAACTGTAACTCATGATCATAGAGATTAACATAAAACTCACATACCATAGCTCGCTTCAATTACTAGCTCCTTTGTTTGCACTGGCCTGGGGGATTCTGATTCACAAGCTATGGTAACAGAGGACGCATGTTCTCCAACAGATTTAGTGGCTTTCTTGACCGAGCCTCTTGTTTTGGCCATCTTTTATTGAGGGAGAATAGTTTAAAAGTAAAAATATATGATTTTGAGAAGAGAAAATAAATAAAAATGCCTGCTTGAATGCGTTACAGTCGGTAAAGCGGGAGGGGATTTATAGTGGGTGAAAAAGAAAGATGGAGAGGCGTGTTGTTTTGTGGAGAGATATAAGGCTAGCGCGAAGAGTTGTGCCCAATAGAAATTGTGCCCGCTCAGAAAGATCAAACTACTGAGTAAGTTTTGATCCAACAGTGGAATCTATATTTCTCTGAATTTTTATGAACTATAAATGGTAGTATAGAGTTATGGAATGTGCTAACAGTAAGATTTCAATGCATCAACAATGGTACCTAATTATTTTCCAAAAAGGAAGGAAAACAAACTTTAACAAAACATAAATAAACAAACTAAAATTATGTAGTAATTAAAAATTAAAAACTTTTCAACCAATTTAATGATCTCTACCTACTTTTGATCATTTTTTTCCAAAATAGTGTTTCAGCCTCTGTCCATTCACTTTGAACTGGTGTCCATCATGTAAATCTCGAATTATGACTGTACCATGAGGAAATACATCAGCAACTTCAAAGGGTCTACACCAACGTGAACGCAATTTACCTGGGATCCATTTGAATCGAGAATTAAATAATAAAACCTGTTAACTGACGATAAATTATCATTGTAAAATAATCTTGCATTTCTCTTAATCTCCTCTAGTTCAGTGATATCCAACAGTATTTTCTTTCCAATCGCTTCATAGTCCATGTTCACTTGCTTAATTACCCATATTGTTTTGTGTTCCAGTTCGATTGGCAAGTGACATGCTTTCCCAAAAACCAATTGATACAATGACATGCCTAATCAAGTGTTGTATGTTGTTCGTAATACCCATAAAATGTCATCTAATCGGAAAGACCAATCTTTCCTCGAAGTGTTTACAACCTTCTCAAGAATGCTCTTAATTTTTTGATTTGAAACTTCAGCTTGTCCATTAGTTTACGGATGATAAATAGTAGCCATTCTATGATTAAGTCCATATCTTTCCAGTGCGGTTGCCACTTGGTTGTAATAAAAGTGTGCACCCTGATCACTAATCAATGCCTTTGGTGTGCCAAAGCGGGTGAGTATATACTTGCGAAAAAAATTTAGCACTGTTTTTGCATCATCCTTTGGGACTGTAACAAGTTCTACCCAAGTCAATTGCTACTAATAAATAAAGATTTCCAAATGAACTTGGAAATGGTCCCATAAAATCCATACCCCAAAACATCGAATAATTCAACCTCCATAATTGGCTGCTGTAACATTTCATTGTGTCGGGATATAGAATCGGTGCATTGACACCTATTGCATTGACAAAATTTTAGGCGTCTTTGAATAATGTCGGCTAGTAAAATCCTAATTAGAGAACATTAGCAGCAGTTCTCATACAGCTGGAACGACCTCTATAAGGAGCATCATGACAATGCTTCAAGATTGAAATCATCTCCTCTTTTGGAACACAACGTTGAATAATGTTGCCGTTGCATACCTTGAATAAATATGGCTCGTTCCAATGATACTTCACTACATCACAAAGAAATCTTTCTTTTTTATGGCTTGTGGCACCCAATGGAGTTTTCTACACACTAGATAATAAACAAAATCTGCATACCAAGGGGTTGCATCTATAGCAAATAACTTCTCAATTGGGAATGCGTCGACAATTTGAAGTATGTTTCTATCTTCGCTACCAACTTCCAATCGAGACAGATGGTCTGCAACTTGATTCTCTGAACCCTTATGGTCTTTTATCTCGATGGAAAAGTCTTGCAACAGTAATATCCAGTGTATCAGTCTTGGTTTGGTATCCATTTTCGCAAAGAGATATCTTAGCTCCAAGTGATCAATAAATACCGTAACCTTTGCGCCAACAAGACAGGAACGAAACTTGTCGAAAATAAATACTACAGCCAGCAATTCTTTCTCAGTGGTGGTATAATTGAGTTGAGCTTCTGTAAGGGTTTTACGAATATAATAGTTATTGTGAAATATTTTTCCCTTTTGTTGTCCTAGAACGCACCCAAGGCAAAGTCATTTGCATCACAAATAACTTCAAAAGGTTGAGACCAATCGGGTGCAAAAACAATGGGTGCATTTACTAGCTTCTTTTTTTAACTTAATAAAGGCATCTAGACATGCATTGTCAAAGAAGAATTTTTTATTCTGTTCCAGCAATGAGCACAAGGGCTTCACAATTTTTGAGAAATCTCTAATAAACCTTCTATAAAACCCTGCATGTCCCAGAAAATTGTGAATACCCCTCATGTTTATTGGTGGAGGTAATTTCTTAATGATTTCTACATTAGCTTTGTCTACTTGAATGTCTTGATTAGAGATGTGATGTCCTAACACAATTCCTTTAGTTACGATGAAATGACATTTTTACCAATTCAAAACAAGATATGTGTCCTCACATCGCTTCAGTACTTTATCCAAATTGTCAGCCCAATGATCAAAATCATTTCCATAGAGTAAGAAATCATCCATAAATATCTCTAAAGGGTCTTTGATCATATCTGAGAATATTGCTATCATGCACATTTGAAATGTGGCCGGTTTGTTGTAGAGACCAAAAGGCAAATGACAAAAAGCGAAAGTACTAAAGGGGCAGGTGAAGGTTGTTTTCCCTTGATCCTCCAGTGCTAGAATAGCTATCTAAAAAGTAATAATAGGCCCTTCCAACAAGCCGATCCAGCATTTGGTCAATGAAAGGAAGCGGGAAGTGATCCTTCTTTGTGGCCGCATTTAATTTGCGATAATCCATGCAAACTCGCCATCCCGTAGAAATGCATGTAGGAATTAATTTATCCTTATCATTGTAAATCACAGTGATGCCACTCTTTTTAGGTACGCATTGCACTGACTTACCCAATTGCAATCAGAAATTGAGTAAATAATTCCAGCATCAAGCCATTTTATGATTTTCTTTTTGACAACTTCATTTATCTTCTCATTTAATCTTCTTTCCTGTTCAATAATTGCTTGACTTCATCTTCCAACCTGATCTTGTGCATGTAGAAAGAAGTACTAATACCTTGAATATCGATAATACTCTGAGCACTAGCTTGTTTATGTTGCCTAAGAATATGGATCAATTTCTCTTTTGAGTTACATCAAGTGTTATGGAGACAACAACTGAGAGAGTATTGTGATCACCTAGAAAGACATATTTAAGATAAAGAGGTAGTGGTTTCAATTCTAGAGTAGGAGCTTTTTTAATAGATGATTTGAAAATTGGGGTTGTTCTGTTGGCTAGGTCTACGGATTCAATCTGCCATCCATGCTTGAGTTCAAGATTATTAGCTTCAACTATGCTGTCACAATCGTCTAAGCATTTAGCATTAGATGTCATTCCAAATCTTTAAAAAGTACTGTACTTTGGTCATTGAATTCTTCCTCAATTAAATCATATAGCACATCAACAATATGACATTCTTTTTTGTCCTAGCATTGAATAGATTCGAAAACACTGAAGGTGACTTGCTCATCATTAAGTCGCATAGTTAGTTCACCTTTATAAAAACCAATCAGAGTTCAACTGGTGGCTAAAAATAGTTGTCCCAAGATTATGGGAACCTTCTTGTTTGCCTTTCAGTCAAGTATGATGAAATAAGCCGGAAAAATAAATTTATCCACACGAACTAAGACGTCTTTTATTTTCACATCAGGTTGAGCCAAGGATCGATCGGCTAGTTGTAATGTCACTGTAGTAGATTTCATGTGGCCAATTTCCATCTTTTTGAAAGTGAATAGTGGCACTAGGTTAATGCTAGCTCCCATGTCACATAAAGCCTTACCCAAATAATGATTGTCAATTGAACATGGGATGGTAAACCTCCAAGGATCTTTTAATTTTGGGGGCAACTTGTTTGTCAAAACAACACCACAGCCTTCTATGAGTGCAATAGTTTCAATATCAGTGAGCTTTTTATTCTTGACAAGAAGTCTTTCATAAATTTCCCATAACTTAGAATTTGTACCAAAGTGTCCATTAAAGGAATGTTGATCTGCACTTGCTTCAGTGTGTTCAGAAACTACTGATACTGCTTGTCATGCTCATTCTTCCTGAATCTTTATGGGAAGGGTAAAGGTAGAGATATTTCTACTTGTACCGACACTTTTGATTGCATCGACAGTTTTGAAGGTCTGACATTAGGCATCGATTTCTTCAGATTCTACCTTCTCACTAGTGATCACTCTATTCGTATCTTGAGGTGCTATAGTAGAGTCGATAGACAGTTTCCTTGTTTGTTTACTACTCCTAAGAGTGATAGCCTTACAATGTTCTTTCTCCCTCGAACTAGGATTTTCCATGTCATTAGGTAATGAACCAGGTGATTGAGTATTCAGATTTGAAGCAAGTTGTCCTAATTGAACTTCCAATGCTCGAATGGAAAATGAATTCCATTGTATGATAGCTTCCGTGCAAGTAACATGTTCTCGCATTAACGCTCAAAAGTTACTAACGGGTCTGAAGTAGAAGCTTGAGTGTACAATTGCTGTCGATGTCCTTGAACATTTGATTTGGTAGTGAAGAGTGTTGCGGCTGCACAAAATTTTGTTGTGGATGTGTCTAGCCTTGTTGTGGATGCATTTGAGTGCGTTGATTGCAATTCTGCTATTCTTGATTGTAGGTCCCTTTCCTAGGATTATAATTTCCCTAAGTAGATGTATTCCCATATCTGAATGTTGCAGCATTTTGTCTAGCATTCTGAGTTCCCCAAAACTGTTAGTTGCGTGTAGGGTTGTTATAAGAATTTCCATAAGAATTTTAGCGGATGTTACTAATATAACAGGCATTCTCTGTATGGTACGAACAATCTTCATAGCTATTGGTGTCACTACAAATCTCACAACAAAAAGTAGGAATGTCAACTTGCTGAGCGACGTGTATAGGTGCAACTCCACTAGTCCCTTGCATATTTTTAATCATGTTTGTGAGAGAAGAAACTTGAGCACTTAGTGTAGTTATTGCATCCAATTCAATAACTCCTAGAGTAGTTTTTGCTTGTGCAGCTCTGGAGATAAGGTATTGACAATCATTCTGAGAAATTCTCTCAAGAATTCTCACAGCATTATTATAAGTACAATCCAGCAGCGGTCCATTGGTTGATGTGTCGACAAGATTCCTTGTATGTGAATTCAGCCAATTATAAAATTATCTCAATTTGTGTTTTTGGTTGAATGTCGTGCATGGGACAATGTCGAAGTAAAGATTTATAATGTTCCTATGTGGTGTGAAGATTTTCATCATCTAGCTGATGATAAACAGTAATGTCATTTCGAAGAAGAGCATTCATTATCGGCGGGTTAAATCACAAAAAAACTGTGTTGCTAGTGCATTCCAAGAAGTAATTGATCCGGCAAGTAGCCCAAAAAACAAAGTACATGCTCTTCCTTGTAAGGAATAAGGAAATAATTGCATATTCAAGGCATCATTAGGAACGTCTTGTTGACTAAAAGAAGAACATATCAATAAAAAGGATTAAAGATGTTCTCTCGCATCTTCGTGTGGCAGTCCAGCATATTGTCCATTAGAATTTAGCATTTGAAACATTACTGGCTTGAGTTCAAAATTCTAGCTTGGATTGCTGGCCTAACAAGTCCTGGTTGTAAATCGTCCAAAATAGGTACTACAAAATCTTGTATAGTTCTATTTTGTACGCGAGCATCTTGTGGCAACAATAGGTTATTAACATTTTACTGTTGCATTGGGGGTATGGCTGCATTGTTCCCCGATAAAAGCATATTTCTTTGTTCTCGAAGTCTACTCTGAACAGTCCTTTTAATTTCTGGATCAAAATCAGCAAGAAAATCCAAATTTCTTCGTGTCATAAAATAACTAAATTGTAGTTAAAGAAATAGCAACAAAGAAAAACCAGTTAGTTAGAACTAAATATTATAAAAGTAAAATAAAATGCAAAATCACAAAAAAATAAAAATAAACATCAAACAAATTCCACCTCTAGCAACATGTAACACCCCGTACCCGAGACCGTTGCCGGAGTCAGACACGAGGGGTTAGCAGACTTAATTCACTTATTCACAGTCCATTTTAAAAATTTCCAGACAAGCTGGCTAACTGCGTCACTGTCACCTTAAAAATCATATCTTCAGTTCAAAAACTTGAAAATCAGTTTCATAAATTTTCCCTGAAACTAGACTCATATATCCATCTACAAATTTTTTTTCTAGAATTTTTGGTCGGGCCAATTAGTACAGTTTATTAGTTAAATCTCCCCTGTTACAGGGTTTGACTGCTCTGACCTTCTTGCATTACGACTTATATATCTCCCTGTACAGGGCTTCAATACTTATACCGTTTGTTTCTATTGAAACTAGACTCAAAAAGGAATCTATAAATATATGGCATGACTTCTAATTATCTCTGGTTAATATATAATGAATTTCCAAAGTCAGATCAGGGGATCCAGAAATCGCTCTGGCCCTGTTCCACGAAAACATACATATCCCTTAAAATACAACTCATATGATCGTTTTGTTTCTTCCGTATGAAAGTAGATTCATCAAGGTTCAATTACATAATTTATTCACTATTTAATTCCATTCTCACTATTTTTAGTGATTTTTCAAACTTACGCCACTGCTGCTGTCAACATCTGCCTTTAAGGTAGACTTTACCTATTTCATAGTTTCCATGATTCAACTAGTCCTTTAGCATATATAGCAAAAATTATGATCATGATTAACCATTCCAATGGCCAATCATTGCCAAGCATATCCACACCTCTCAATAACCATATACATACAAAATGATTATAACACTATGCTTAAAATATATAAGCCATTTTCGCATGGCTATCCAAATATATACAACACCAAAGTACTTGACTAATAACACAAGGGCAGTCCTATACATGCCATTTTCAGAGTTCAACCAAAAGTGTACCAAAAGGGGCTTTGATAGTGTGGACGACTTCGACTTCGACAATCCCGAGTCCGATAGCTGACGAACCAAAATCTATAAAACAGAGATTCAAAGAAACGGAGTAAGCATTAAATGCTTAGTAAGTTTTGAGCCATGAAATTAAACACAACTAAAGTGTAGCATTCATATGGCTAAACGGATAATTTCATATGCACAAATTCTCAATATCATACTTACTTCACATTACCAACCCTTATATTCATACACAAAAGATCAACTTAGCCAAAGGCCGGTAGCTCATTTATCGACTGAGCGAATACTATTTGTAAGGGATCGACTAATTCAATGCATATACGAAACATACCTCATCGCTGGGATTTCACGAATGTTTTAATTAAAACTATTACAGCAAGGTCGCTCATTCCCAAGCCAAGTACCTTCGGGATTTAACCGGATATAGCTACTCGCTCGAATGCCTTCGGGACATAGCCCGGATATAGTAACTCGCACCAATGCCTTCGGGACTTAGCCCGGATATAGTAACTCGCACAAATGCCTTCGGGACTTAGCCCGGATATAGTAACTCGCACAAATGCCTTCGGGACTTAGCCCGGAACTAGTCACTAGAGCAAATGCCTTCGGGACTTAGCCCGGTTATCATCCAAATATTCATGCACATATCAATAAATCATGACACATCTATATTTCATTTTCATAATTAGAGTTCAAACACAAGTCACGTATTAAGCAATCCCATTTTCGGCTCACTAGCCACATACAAACAGCACGGTTTAGTTTGCTTTATGGCACAATCTCTATGCACATACGGCTACCCGTCATACGTATAGACTAATTAACTCAACATATAATTCAAGTAGAATCATCATATCACCGTATATTTGTTATGCTCATATGTCATGAATTAATCAAATCGTAAACTAAGTCTCGTTACTCGAAAACTTACCTCGGATGTTGTCGAACGATTTCGATGGCTATTCGACCACTTTTTCCTTCCCTTTATCGGATTTATTTCCCCTTTGCTCTTGAGCTTAATTTAACAAATAAATTGATTTAATCATTTGAGCATCGAAAAGAGGAACTCAAGGTACTTAGCCCATATATATATACATTAGACATCAAAGTCACATACATATGAAATCATGAATCAACTCAACATATTAACCCACACTCCCTTTTAGCCGATTGTCTAAGCCAAGATAAAAGCATCAGTATGCTTGCCTCTAACCGAATACATGCAACACCAATCTTCTTCCTATGGCCGAATATGCATGTCTATGTTGAGGCCGATTATATGCTTAATACTTCCTACAAGTATGGTTACTTGTATTGATTATATATCATCTTGTTTCAAGTTCAAAACTCGGCTAATACGCATATATACACTAGTAATCAAATACTAACATTTTGCACTTCACCTTACTACCATTTCACATCTACTTTCTACCATGGCCAAATGCATCAAGACACCATACCATTCAATTTTGGTCATGGGTTACACAAAGAACTTAATGTCTAACTCAAAAATGCAAAAAAGAAAATCCAAGAGTCATCAATCACCATCACATGTATCATTACAAAGCTTCACACTTAGCATGCAAATGAAATCAACACAAATCCACCTTAGCCGAAACTTAACTCATCTTCATGCCTCATCACCATAACATCAAACATCAACCAAGAAGACAACACCCATGGCCGAATATCATCTCCATCTCATAGCAAAGATTTAAACCATGGGCTAGGTAGAACTCAAACTAACAACTAAAAACATGCATGAATCGCATGGACAACATCAAACATACCTTAGTCTAGCAAACCACCATAGCCGATTTTCTCAAGCTCTTCCCCCTTCTTCTCTTTCTTCTATTCAGCCAAGAACAACATGAGAGCCTTTCTTTTTTTTCTTTTTCTTTCTCTTTTCTTTTTTTCATCATCATTTACCTTTCCATTATTATTTTATTACCCATACTTCTTATTTTATTTTTCCTAACATAAATCACTAACATAACATGTTTATGACATGTTTTGCCCATAACATTTTGTCCACCTTCCTTTTCATGACCGGTCACTACTAAATTAAGGGGGAAATTGACATGCAAGTCCACCCTTTTATTACATGCACTAATAGATCCTTATAGATTAACCTATCACATTTCAAAAGTGTCACACATAAGTCCTATTAGCTGAATTCACATGCAATCGACTAAATCGAAGCTTAAAACTTTCACACATTCATATTCACATATTTTAGACAATAAATATCATATTCAAATAATTTGGTGACTCGGTTTAGCGGTCCCGAAATCGCTTTTCGACTAGGGTCACTTTAGGGCTGCCACAACTCTCCCCCACTTAAGAAATTTTCGTCCCCGAAAATCTTACCAGTAAATAGGTTTGGGTATCGCTCTTTCATAGAGTTCTCGGGTTCCAAAAGTAGCTTCTTCCATCTCGTGTTTGAGCCATAACACTTTTACTAACGGAACCCTTTTGTTTCGCAACTGTTTCACTTCACGAGCTAGGATACGAATCGGTTCTTCTTCATAACTCATATCAGATTGAATTTCAACCTCTGATGGATTAATTAAGTGTGATGGATCAGATCTATAACGTCGAAGCATCGAAACATGAAAGACGTCGTGAACCTTTTCAAGTTCAGTGGGCAAAATCAATCTATACGCAACTGGACCAATTCGTTCGGATACTTCATATGGCCCTATGAACCTCGGACTCAGTTTGCCCTTACGGCCAAATCTGAGTATCTTTTTCCAAGGTGAGACCTTAAGAAACACTTTGTCTCCCACTTGATACTCAATATCTCTTCGTTTTAAATCCGCATACGACTTCTGACGATCTGATGCTGCCTTCAGACTTTCACGAATTATTTTTACTTTCTGTTCAGCATCTTTAATCAAATCCACTCCGAAAATTTTACTTTCACCGAGCTCGGTCCAAAACAATGGCGTACGGCATTTACGCCCGTACAAAGCCTCGTAAGGTGCCATCTTAATACTTGATTGAAAACTATTGTTGTAAGCGAATTCAATCAAAGGTAAATACCGCTCCCATGAACCACTAAACTCGAGGATGCAACATCTCAACATATCCTCAAGTATCTGAATTATCCGCTCGGATTGACCATCGGTTTGTGGATGAAAAGCGGTGCTAAAATGTAGCTTGGTATCCAAAGCTTCTTGCAATTTCTTCCAAAATCGCGAGGTGAATCTCGGATCTCTATCCGACACAATAGAAATCGGTACCCCGTGTAATCTCACAATCTGAGAAACATAAAATTCAGCTAGTTTATCCAATGAAAAATCCGTACGTACGGGGATAAAATGAGCCGACTTAGTCAGTCTATCAACAACAACCCAAATCGCATCTTTCTTACTTGTCGACAATGGCAACCCAGATACAAAATCCATCGTGACTCGATCCCATTTCCATTCAGGTATCATGATCGGCTGAAGTAAACCCGTAGGCACTTGATGTTCCGCCTTCACTTGCTGACATATTAAACACTTCGAAACAAAATCAAAAATGATCGTTGTACATTTTCGTACTCCCCGGGTGAATTGACATTCAGCTACAATGAGCTTCGTTCAGAATCATTGAAATGAGTTCTGAATTTCTTGGAACACACAACCGACTTCTGAACCTCAAACAATCGTCATCATGAATTTGAAACTCTGATTCCATATTCGGAACACATTCAGCCCGTTTTGCAACCAATTCATCATCGACTTTCTGAGCTTCACGAATTTGATGAATCAACAATGGTTTGGCCTTTAATTCCGCCACTAACACATTGTCGGATAGAACAGACAAGTGTACATTCATCGCTCGTAAAGCAAACAGTGATTTACGACTTAAGGCATCCGCAACCATATTAGCCTTTCCCGGGTGATAGTCAATGACAAGCTCATAATCTTTTAACAACTTGAGCCAACGTCTTTGTCGCAGATTTAAGTCTCTTTGGGTCATCAAATATTTGAGACTTTTGTGATCCGAAAATACATGGCACTTCTCACCAAATAAGTAGTGTCGCCATATTTTCAAAGCGAATACGATGGTAGCTAATTCGAGATCATGGGTAGGATAATTTTTCTCATGTGGCTTTAATTGTCTCGACGCATAGGCCACAACTCGACCTTCTTGCATCAATACGCAACCCAACCCAAGTAGGGAGGCGTCACTATAAATGACAAACTCTTTGCCTGATTCGGGCTGCACTAGAATTGGAGCTTCAGTCAAATAAGTTTTCAGTTGATCGAAACTTTTCTGACACTTTTCCGTCCATTCGAACTTAACATCTTTTTGAAGTAGCTTCGTCATTGGTGTGGCTATCATCGAGAAACCTTTTACAAACCGTCGATAGTAACCGGCGAGTCCCAAAAAGCTCCGAACCTCAGTAATATTTCTCGGAGGCTTCCAGTTAAGTATGGCTGAAATTTTACTCTGATCAACTCGAATACCCGATGCGGATACCACATGACCCAAGAAGCTAACCTCTCTTAACCAGAACTCACACTTACTGAACTTAGCATATAACTGCTTATCCCGTAAAATTCGCAACACTAATCTCAGGTGCTCAGCATGTTCGGTCTCATCTCTTGAATAGACCAAGATGTCATCAATGAACACAACTACGAACCGATCCAAATACTGTCTGAAGATCTGATTCATCAAATCCATAAATACCGCAGGGGCATTAGTGAGCCCAAACGGCATCACTAAGAACTCGTAGTGGCCGTATCTCGTTTTGAAAGCAGTTTTAGGTATATCCGAATCTCGAATTCGCAATTGATAATAACCCAATCTCAAATCTATCTTTGAAAACACCGAAGCTCCCTTTAGTTGATCAAACAAATCATCAATACGCGGTAACAGATATTTATTCTTTATCGTCACTTTATTCAGCTGACGATAGTCAATGCACAACCTCATGGTTCCGTCCTTCTTTTTCACAAACAATATTGGTGCACCCCAAGGTGAGAAACTTGGTCGAGCAAAACCTCTATCCGTCAACTCTTGCAACTGAGCTTTCAATTCCTTTAATTCCGTTGGTGCCATACGATACGGAGTTATCGAAATCGGTGTAGTCCCAGGTACAAGATCGATGCCAAACTCTACCTCCCGAACAGGTGGTAAACCCGGTAATTCTTCGGGAAAAACATCCAGGTATTCACAAACCACTGGCACAGATTCAGGCTTCTTTTCTAAGTCTTTGTCATCAAGTACATACGCAAGGTATGCTTCACACCCCTTTCTTACAATTTCTGAGCCAGCATCGACGATATTACAGCTGGCAACCTATTCAAGTCAGTAGACTCGACTCGGATTATCTCGTTATTTACACACCTCAAATCGATGGTTTTTCTTTTGCATTTACAATTGCATCATGTACAGTCAACCAATCCATACCGAGGATAACATCAAATTCGTCAAACGGTAAAAGCATCAAATCGGCCGGAAAACAGGAACCTCAGATTACTAGGGCACATTTCTTGCACACTTTGTCGACAAGCACGTAACGACCCAAGGGATTGGACACCCGAATTACAAACTCAGTAGACTCAACAGGTAGAGTCTTACTGGATGCTAAGGTTTCACATATATAAGAATGAGTAGAACCAGGGTCAATCAAAGCAATCACATTAGTATCAAAGAGAGTAAAAGTACCGGTAATAACATCTGGCGAGGAAGCATCCTCGCGTGCGCGTATAGCGTAAGCTCTATCAGGAGCACGAGCCTCAGATCTGGTTGTAGCATCTCTAGATCCTCTCTGACCGCCACTAGCATTGCCCGTATTCCTAGATGGTCTACCCCGAGCAGTAGTAGCACTCGGTTTCCCACTCTGATTTACATTCTGTTCAGACAACCTCGGGCAATCTTTAATAAAGTGGTCAACTGATCCGCACTTGTAACAGGAGCGGTCATGGAATCTACAACTCCCTGAATGCCATTTACCACAATACTGACACTCTGTTCTGTCTCGACGATCATTTCCAACACTGGCGATCGAAGTGACTCGTGCACTCACAGGGGGTCGATCGCGATCTCGTCTAGAAAAGCCCAAAGTGTCTCTAGATTGGCCTAGATCATCCCTAAATTTCTTCGATAACTGTTGAAAGGGCCTCCCCGAATTAGCTTTTCTTTTCTCCATACTGAGCTCCTCGGCTTTGCAAGCTCGCTCGACAAGTACCACAAATTCTCGGATTTCCAAAATGCCAACATACAACTTTATATCATCATTCAGTCCATCCTCGAAACGTTTACACATTACGGCTTCTGAGGAAATGCATTCTCGAGCGTACCGGCTAAGCCTTACAAACTTTCGTTCATAGTCGGTAACCGACATGGAACCTTGTTTGAGTTCAAGAAATTCCTTCCGTTTTTGGTCAATGAATCTCTGACTGATATACTTCTTTCGAAACTCGGTTTGGAAGAACTCCCAAGTTACTGGCTCTCTGGGCACAACAGAAGTCAACGTATTCCACCAATAGTAGGCAGAATCACGTAGCAAGGAGATAGTGCACTTTAGGCACTCATCGGGTGTGCAAGATAGCTCATTGAGTACCCGGATAGTGTTGTCCAACCAAAATTCAGCTTGCTCGGCATCATCGCTGTCCGTAGCTTTAAATTCAGTAGCCCCATGTTTTCGGATTCTGTCAACTGGGGGCTTATTTGACCTTATTTGGTCGGTTGCCAGAGGTATTGTAGGTGCGGGGGTGGTATTAGTCGGGAATGGAGGTTGTGGAACAGCAGTATTAGTTCGAATGTATTAGTTAAACCAATCATTCATCACGCTATAAAAAGCTTACCTAGCCCCATCATTCGGATTGCTAGCAATAGGTTGAGAGTCCGCCAGCGCTGTCCCTTGTGCGGGAGCAGGCGCTACACTCTCAAGATCATCAGCTACCGCTCGGTCGGGATCGGGATCCATTACTATAAATAAACACATTTGCAAATGTCAGAAATCACCACACTATCAAATAATCACAAAATGGCATGTATAGCTAGACCCAAACGTATTACGGTAGTCCTAGAATCGACTAAACCTGGCTCTGATACCAATAAAATTGTAACACCCCGTACCCGAGACCGTTGCCGGAGTCGGACACGAGGGGTTAGCAGACTTAATTCACTTATTCACAGTCCATTTTAAAAATTTCCAGACAAGCTGGCTAACTGCGTCACTGTCACCTTAAAAATCATATCTTGTGTTCCAAAACTCAAAAATCAGTTTCGTAAATTTTCTCTAAAACTAGACTCATATATCCATCTACAAATTGTTTTTCTAGAATTTTTGGTTGGGCCAATTAGTACAGTTTATTAGTTAAATTCTCCCCTGTTACAGGGTTCGACTGCTCTGACCTTCTTGCAGTACGACTTATATATCTCCCTGTACAGGGCTTCAATACTTATGCCGTTTGTTTCTATTGAAACTAGACTCAAAAAGGAATCTATAAATATATGGCATGACTTCTAATTATCTCTGGTTAATATATAATGAATTTCCAAATTCAGATCAGGGGATCCAAAAATTGCTCTGGCCCTGTTCCACGGAAACTTACATATCCCTTAAAATACAACTCATATGATCGTTTCGTTTCTTCCGTATGAAAGTAGATTCATCAAGGTTCGATTACATAATTTATTCACTATTTAATTCCATTTCCACTATTTTTAGTGATTTTCAAACTTACGCCACTGCTGCTGTCAGCATCTGCCTTTAAGTTAGACTTTACCTATTTCATAGTTTCCATGATTCAACTAGCCCTTTAGCATATATAGCAAAAATTATGATCATGATTAACCATTCCAATGGCCAATCATTGCCAAGCATATCCACACCTCTCAATAACCATATACATACAAAATGATTATAACACTATGCTTCAAATATATAAGCCATTTCCGCATGGCTATCCAAATATATACAACACCAAAGTACTTGACTAATAACACAAGGGCAGTCCTATACATGCCATTTTCAGAGTGCAACCAAAAGTGTACCAAAAGGGGCTTTGATAGTGTGGACGACTTCGACTTCGACAATCCCGAGTTCGATAGCTGACGAACCAAAATCTATAAAACAGAGATTCAAAGAAACGGAGTAAGCATTAAATGCTTAGTAAGTTTTGAGCCATGAAATTAAACACAACTAAAGTGTAGCATTCATATGGCTAAACGGATAATTTCATATGCACAAATTCTCAATATCATACTTACTTCACATTACCAGCCCTTATATTCATACACAAAAGATCAACTTAGCCAAAGGCCGGTAGCTCATTTATCGACTGAGCGAATACTATTTGTAAGGGATCAACTAATTCAATGCATATATGAAACATACCTCATCGCTGGGATTTCACGAGCGTTTTAATTGAAACTATTACAGCAAGGTCACTCATTCCCAAGCCAAGTACCTTCGGGATTTAACCGGTTATAGCTACTCGCTCGAATGCCTTCGGGACATAGCCCGGATATAGTAACTCGCACCAATGCCTTCGGGACTTAACCCGGATATAGTAACTCACACAAATGCCTTCGGGACTTATCCCGGATATAGTAACTCGCACAAATGCCTTCGGGACTTCGCCCGGAACTAGTCACTAGCGCAAATGCCTTCGGGACTTAGCCCGGTTATCATCCAAATATTCATGCACATATCAATAAATCATGACACATTTATATTTCATTTTCATAATTAGAGTTCAAACACAAGTCACGTATTAAGCAATCCCATTTTCGGCTCACTAGCCACATACAAACAGCATGGTTTAGTTTGCTTTATGACACGATCTCTATGCACATACGGCTACCCGTCATACGTATAGACTAATTAACTCAACATATAATTCAAGTAGAATCATCATATCACCGTATATTTGTTATGCTCATACGTTATGACTTAATCAAATCGTAAACTAAGTCTCGTTACTCGAAAACTTACCTCGGATGTTGTCGAACGATTTCGATGGCTATTCGACCACTTTTTCCTTCCCTTTATCGGATTTAGTTCCCCTTTGCTCTTGAGCTTAATTTAACAAATAAATTGATTTAATCATTTGAGCATCGAAAAGAGGAACTCAAGGTACTTAGCCCATATATATATACATTAGACATTAAAGTCACATACATATGAAATCATGAATCAACTCAACATATTAACCCACACTCCCTTTTAGCCGATTGTCTAAGCCAAGATAAAAGCATCAATATGCTTGCCTCTAACCGAATACATGCAACACCAATCTTCTTCCTATGGCCGAATATGCATGTCTATGTTGAGGCCGATTATATGCTTAATACTTCCTACAAGTATGGTTACTTGTATTGATTATATATCATCTTGTTTCAAGTTCAAAACTCGGCTAATACGCATATATACACTAGTAATCAAATACTAACATTTTGCACTTCACCTTACTACCATTTCACATCTACTTTCTACCATGGCCGAATGCATCAAGACACCATACCATTCAATTTTGGTCATGGGTTACACAAAGAACTTAATGTCTAACTCAAAAATGCCAAAAAGAAAATCCAAGAGTCATCAATCACCATCACATGTATCATTACAAAGCTTCACACTTAGCATGCAAATGAAATCAACACAAATCCACCTTAGCCGAAACTTAACTCATCTTCATGCCTCATCACCACAACATCAAACATCAACCAAGAAGACAACACCCATGGCCGAATATCATCTCCATCTCATAGCAAAGATTTAAACCATGGGCTAGGTAGAACTCAAACTAACAACTAAAAACATGCATGAATCTCATGGACAACATCAAACATACCTTAGTCTAGCAAACCACCATAGCCGATTTTCTCAAGCTCTTCCCCCTTCTTCTCTTTCTTCTATTCGGCCAAGAACAACATGAGAGCCTTTCTTTTTTTTTCTTTTTCTTTCTCTTTTCTTTTTTTCATCATCATTTACCTTTCCATTATTATTTTATTACCCATACTTCTTATTTTATTTTTCCTAACATAAATCACTAACATAACATGTTTATGACATGTTTTGCCCATAACATTTTGTCCACCTTCCTTGTCATGGCCGGCCACTACTAAATTAAGGGGGAAATTGACATGCAAGTCCACCCTTTTATTACATGCACTAAAAGATCCTTATAGATTAACCTATCACATTTCAAAAGTGTCACACATAAGTCCTATTAGCTGAATTCACATGCAATCGACTAAATCAAAGCTTAAAACTTTCACACATTCATATTCACATATTTTAGACAATAAATATCATATTCAAATAATTTGGTGACTCGGTTTAGCGGTCCCGAAATCGCTTTCTGACTAGGGTCACTTTAGGGCTGTCACACAACGGCTCTAAAAACTTGATCGGCTATTTAACGTCACAGCAATAATGTGCAAGTGTACAATGTCAATGCAAGTATAGTAGACAGATGTGAGTCTATCGGATATCGATCCCACAGGGATGGTAGTCTTTTGTCTATTAATGTTGGTGCAATAACTAGATATAAATAAGATAAATTGTGAGGATAGTTGTCGATGCAAAAACTTGAAAACAATAAAATAAAATATGATAGTGATAAACTGGGATCCTCAACATGAATCTTCAGCAGAATACTAAATGTTTACTAGGTATAAAAGTGTAGGTGATTGTCGATGCAATAACTTGAAAACAATAAAATAAAATATGATAGTGATAAACTGGGATCCCCAACATAAATCTTCAGCAGAATACTAAATGCTCACTGGGTATAAAAGTGTAGGTGATTGTCGATGCAATAAAATTCAATGTAAATCTTACCCAGCGTTACTCCTCTATTTAATGTGAGACTTTAACATGCATATTAAACTCACCTTCTGATGATGGCTATATGACACTATTAAAACAAGTGGACTAAATTCTTCTAATCCCCACTCAACTTCTGTTGAAATGTTTGTTCGCTCAAACTGTCATTGCACCTTCCAGTGTCAGTGACTGTAATACACTTCCGTGTTAAAAAACATTCAAACCGCAAGATTAAACAATAAAAGCAAGATTAAATAAGATAACATTTCACTAGGAATTCATCAGTACTTCTACACAATCAGAAATCAAAGAATAATCACCAGCACTTACAAAGAAATAAGAAATAATCGAGTGGAGAATTCTATTCCTAGACAACTCGACTAAATCTCTCTATTCCCTCTTGTCTCACAGATAGATCTCTTCGTCAAGAGCTAGTCTGCATCCAGTTTTTATGTTGGCTCACCTGTGAGAGGCTTAAGCTGCCATGGCTACAAGCTTTAAGTTAGGATGATGAAGATGATGATGGAGAAAAAAACTCCTTTTTTTCTTCTCACGTCCACCTTTAGTATAGGTGTCCTTTCCTCAAAATTATTCTGCCTTTGTACGTACAGGTTGGTTATACCAGACTAGACAGGTCACACAGTTTTGTTTCTTATCAGGATAGCTGTCAAGTGCGGCGACAATTCTAGACGCAATTTGGGATTAACTCATGCAGCGGCATTAATGTAATAAGATAAAAAAATTAAGGATAAAATAGGCTAGGATTCACTTAGTTATAAAATGCAATTTACTAAACTGAAAATGCTAAAATGTATGCTAAGGATAACTAAATGGGAACAATTTAACCAATAAGTAAGGGGGAAAACCTATGTTCTTTCTAGTGCTATCAAGTGAGAAATAGAATGCTATTTTGGTATTGATTTTCATTCAATATCGATACCGAATGATGGAAATATTGATACCTATGTGCCAATATTGATACCTTCATACTTGATTGGAAAATTTTAGTAAGTGGCCCTTATGTATGTACAAATTTTATTATATGATGCTTAAGGTATGTTTAACAAGACTTATGGTAATTAGGAGCATGTTTCACTTAAAACTTGAGCAAATACTAAAATAGGCTTATATGTGTTGTACTTTTTTAGTCTGAAACAGAGGTATCGATATTCGTGTGTTAAAAATGATACCTCCGTAATTTTAAAATGTGTAGGAAGTCAAATTCGTAAATTGGTATCGATACCATATCATGAGCATCGATACTCAAGGTAAAATTACCGATACTTTTCGTAAGGTGATAAACCGTAAATTATACATATTTTTACCCCATGTTTAATGTATTTTATGGATGATTTTCCATAAGAATTGGTGAATTCGATGCTCCTAATGCTTTAATTTCATGTTTTATACTTAGGAGAGCATAGGAGAGCGAAAGGAACGAGAAATGGGCCAGAAACGGAGAAAATAGGCCAAAGTACGAGATCAACATGGCCTGGACCTCCTCACATGGGTATAGCACATGCCCGTGCCATTCTAACAGGCTCGAACACGGCCTGAAGTAATTGTACATGGGTATGTCCCTGCCGAGCCCAAGTTAAGTCCAATTCAGAAAAGGCCACTTTTGAGGACCTCTAGGCATTCCAAAGCCTATAAATACACCCTAGAGGAGGAAGAAAAAGGAGACGGAGAAGAGGGGGTATGGAATTACTCCAAGGAAGCCGATTGATCCATCTCAGAAGCTGGATTCATCATCAAGACTGAAGACCTCTCCTCAATTTCCCTTCAGGAGTTTTGGGTTTTCTTTATGTTTTGTATTCTTTATTCTTCTGAGATGTTTTCTTTTTTAGTTATGAACTAAAACCCCTAAATACCTAAGGGGAATGAAACCTAGGACGAATCTTTTTATTATTTTCTGAATCGTATGATAAATATTTAACTTGTTCTTAATTATGTGTTCTTAATTCTTGTTTTGATATCCCAGGATACTGATTCAAGGCATGCTCTTATACAGAGGAGGAATAGACCCTGTCTAAGAGTACTTTTTTCACTAGAAATAGGGTGACAAGATTTTGTCGGATTAGGGTGAAACCTAATAAGGGGATCCATAGATCGAGTTAATGCAACCCTAGAGTGTTAATTAGAGAAAAGTCTCAATTATTCAATATAGGGATTAGACGTTATTAGTCTTGAATAGGGATAATAACATAACTTAGGGATCTCCACGGAACAAGTTGAATGAATAGATCGTCCGATTCGGAGCCAGAATAACAAGTAAAGTCTAGATGGATTTTTCCTTAGGTATTGTCTTATTCAATCGATTTTCCCAAAAGCAATTCCCCAATTCTTTTCTCTGTGAGTTCTTAGTTTAGATAATTAGTTAATTAAAACAAAACCTCTTTATTCTTAGGCTAGATAATAAAAAGACATTCATTACTAGTACTTTTAGTTCCTTTGGGTTCAACAATCCGGTCTTGCTAAAACTATAGTACTGTTCGATAGGTACACTTGCCTATATTGCGATAATAGTTAGTTCAAGAACGAGTAATTATAAATATTTAAAACCTACCACAGAACCTCGCGATCATAAGGTACCAATAATTTTGGGTGTTTTATTTTTGAGTGAGAAGCAAAATGTTGTTTTGGTACTGATATTCCATTTGGTATCGAAACCGAATAAAGGAAATCTCAATACATATGTGCCAGCATCAATACCTTCGTAGTTGATTGGAAAATTTTGCTAACTGGCCCTTATGTATGTACAAATGTTATTATATGATGCTTAACGTATGCTTAGCAAGATTTGATGGTAATTAGAGCATGTTTCACTTAAAACTCGAGCAAATAATAAAATGGATGATGTTTCTTCTCGAATGAGCTTTTAATGTTTTTGAATGACATGAGAAGGTGGTAAGGTATCCTGATATTCGGGCTCGGCGACCGGGTTGGATATAGGGTGTTACACACAATTCGCTATAGCAGATTAAACTAGTTTCATACTTCAGGAGCTTAAATATGAGACATTTTATTATGTTTTATTTAGTTTTTCTATTTTAGTTTTCAATTAATAAAAAGTATGATTTGTTTTGTTTTATATGACTTTCTGGGCCAACGTATGCCTAAGGGAAGGCTAACATATTTGTGAGTGCGCAAGAGACTATTCGGAGGCATGAGCATAAGAGACTGGTTGCTATGTTGCAACACAGGAGTTCAATGTCATAACATAGTGAGCAAGAACCTAAAATACCAAGCTTGCCTTTGGTGTGACACATAGAGAAAATATGTCGCGACACACCCCTAAAGTTGAGCTTGAGCCAAGCAAGTTGCCTTCAATGTCCTGACATAAGCAGTGGTTTTCATGACACCAGCCCTGTGCATGAAGCATTAATGAGATAAGGAAATTTTGATCTACATAATGAAATTTAACATAAAAACGTTAGCCGAACTAGGGCTAGGGATGACGACCAACCCTAATATTTTAAATAGGCTTAATTAAACACTTGAAGGACATCTTTTCTATAACTTAGAGTTTTCTTTTTAGTTTAATTTATAGTTTTTAGTTTATTTTCGTTATTGTTCTGCGGAGAATCTAACTTGTGGATTTAGAAAACTATTCGAGGGTTTTTGTGCTTCAATCGTTCAAATACAAATCAGGATTTCTATTTACTTTTACTATTGATCTATTTCTTATGTTTACTTTATTCATAAAGTATATATTGTTTACAGGATCTATGAGGAACTAATCCTCTTCTGGGGGATTAGCAAGTGGACGTGGGAATAACTAATTTCTATGTAGGGTTTCTTAGCGGATCAACTGTTTCAGATAGGAATAACTTAAACCCTAGGCCTGACAACCCTAGCAAGTTATCTAAGTTGGAACTAACCCGAAATTGGTATTGCCTATCTGTGAACCCCTTACCCCAATTCGGTCTAGAATGTGAGGACGAGAGATAAGTAGTTCTTGTCGACTCATTAGTTTAGTGGAAGATCGAAAGCTCCTACTAGGTTAGCAACTAGTTGATTGAGTAGAATCCAAAATAGGAATTAGTTATGACCACCAAAGCGTAATTAGGTTAATTACAACCCTAAAAATTGATAATTTTTATTGTGCGGACAAACACACCCTTATCTTAATAATTCATGTTTGTCGTGTGGTGTTGCAATACCACGGGACTGGTGTCGTAACACTGCCTTTCGAGACTAAATTCTTTGGCTTTAAAGTCCGGTGTTGGGACACGACAAGCTGGTGTTGTAACACAACCATCGTCCTTCGCTTTCCCAGCCCAAAAACAATGTCTTACAAACTCTAGTAGCTCGTTAGTTCATCCCTAGGCCCGTATTAGCCCATTAGGTCACCATATGGTTAAAAATTGCATAAAAACAATTATTTTGCTAAAATTAAACATAAACTATTAAAAATGGAAAATATAAAATATATAGAAAATAAGCTCGTTAAGTGCCGAAAAGAATCTAATTTACCATAATGAATTATGGTAGATCACCCTCCGATAGCTCATTGGAAGTAAAAATTAATTGGAAGTTGATTCAAATGAATAAAAATAGTGAAAATGGAGAAATAAGAAACATTTTGAAATGAATATGTTTTTCTCCAAAATAAAAATGAAAATGGAGAAATTGAATTATTTGGAAATGAATTTGGAAATGAAAGTGATTTTCTCCAAAATGAAAATGACCAGGGAATGAATTTATGTTTTTTGAATTAAATGAAGTTCGAAAATAGAAATAAATCATTTGGTAATAGTGAACATTGAATGTAGAAATATTAAATATATTTTCTCATAGATTCTTTTACAGTTAAATTGTCACAATTTTATCGAAATTAGAATCCGGTTGATATGATTATTTAATTAGAAAAATATTATGATTTTTATTTTAGAAATTAGGAAAACAAATATCAGATTGGATCGAATTAAAAAGTATCAGGGTTAAAATCTAATAAGTACTTATAATTGGGCCCGATATGGGAGATACCCAAAAGCTCCTCATGTTAATGAGGGGGATAACAAACTCTAGTATTATTAACTAGGGTTGTCACCCCTTATACTCCTAGATAGTTTAGGAGTTCGTTTTCTAGTTGAAATAAATTTTTACAATTCAACAAGTGTTCTACCTCCTCTTCCTAAAAATAGATAGCATTGGTAGAGCTATTTACACAACTTTAAGATTTTGTTACTCTACCCGAAAATAAAGAGAGTTTTATTATTTGAATATTAAATAAAATTTTTGGAATAACAGTTCTGCTGGTTTCTATTTAAGAAGAGAATTTGTTCGAGTTTGTGGTACGAGAATAGAGGAGACGGCCGTTCGATTGAAAATCAGGAACGATAAGGATCCGTGTAGCCAAAAACGTAGGTGCGGTTTAAATTTCCTTTTTTCTAGAAAACACCGGTTCGTTCGATTGAAAATCAGGAATGATAAGGATCTGTGTAGCCAGAAATGTAGGTGGGGTTTAAATTTCCTTTTTTTCTAAAAAACACCAGTCAAAGAAGTTATATTTAAAAAAAAAACTTTAATTGTAAACAAGGAAAAGAGTTGGATATAGTGTTCTTCCTTGTAGAGATTTAACTTACTCTCCTGTATTCTAGAAAGATTTGTCTTGGCGCAGGACAGATTTATTTTCCAACGTTTTGGGATGTAAAGGCGAGGTTAGAAAAACAGGCTACATTTAGGTCCAAGCTCGAAAGCTATGAAAAAAACCGAACAAAAGAAGATGACAAGATGAAATGAAACTCGAATCTTATTACCAAGATCCTCAAAGCTACACACCACAAAATTTTATATATACATTTTGATATTAAGTTGAACATGGATGAGCTTTAGCTAAAACCTATTGTTACTAGGCCATGGAATTTCGTAGTCCCATTTGTGATCAACCTCATCGTACGCATACAAGCCGTAGGTCCCAACGGACCAATTACACCATTTATAGCACTCGCGCGTCCTAACATCATGGCTAGAATCATACACCAAGAAATGTCCTCTCCTTGTCATGTCTCCATCTTTGAACTCCATGTCGCATTCTATGTTCACATGCTGGAAAGTGAATAGGTCGATAAAAGCCGACTGAAATTCTTCATCGTACTTCAAATATCGTTTTCCCATATCATCACTGTTTTGCCAACAATGGATCATCAATGTCTCGTGGTTTTCGAGCTTGTTTACTATGTTTACATGTCTTTGACCTAGGTAGAGCCCCAAGGATGGTTCGAATCTAGCCAAAGATGCAACGAGGAAGATTACATGAATTTTAAAGTTGAACTTTGAAGAACTCATCACCAGGTGTTTTCCTAATCAAATCTCAATACACAACCTGCCAAAAAGAATTGAAATTAAGCTGGAAGCTCTGATAAATGATCGAATGATAAAAAATTCCGAACCAATATGTTGTAATAAATTATTGAAATGGAAAATTTCTGAAAGCCGTTCAACCTTTCTGCTACATGCATTCATATTAAGTTATTGCCTAATGGATATAGCCATAGTTTGAACCAAACATTGTACTGATTTCTAATTACATATAACAGCAATTATTTCCAGCTCATTCATGGCTATAGGTTATGAAGTATGAAGGGTAGGAGACAAGTTTCATTATGAAATATGGACAGAAGAAGCTTGGATTTGACGTCACTAAAATTATTAATCCGCCCAACATATATACATCATTTCAGTATCTCATATTTTCGATAAACGAAATGTTTATTTCTACGAAACCAGCCTATCAAAAAGCATGGGAAGGCCACGAAAATCATTAAACGTAACTGCGGTCTGTGTTCAGAGATTTAGAAAGGGAAATTGTGAGTTAGAAAAGAAAAAAAAAACATAACATTATACCATTGAAAAAATCTCCTCATGTGTACCATAAGCTTATAAAATCTAGCGGCACTTGCGAATTTACTTCATCATAGGTGTCATTTAATTTGATGTCATTTCCAATATACTGAAACCTTAAAATGGAAACCCTTTATTCGTGGAGGATCATCCATTTTTCTTTCCTCGACCTTTTCTATATTCTTTCCTCCTTTCTCCCCCCAAATTTAGTGATATATATCTATCAGCCACATATTCTTCTATTTATATGTAAATATCGCATGGACTTCACCCACTCATTCAACATTACTGATCGGAGAACATTGAAAAAACTTAAACGACATCATGCTAATAATAATAGTGTTACAAGTTCTACTAATGGTAGATGCCGTAATTTCCAAAAACTCCCATAATTTTATCACAAAATAAGTTATATAATTCTTATAACTTATGGATGGATTCGATACGAAGAAATTCCTCTACCTTGCTGGTGTTATACTTAACGGAGATTTACCTTACTCTTTATCCCGTAAGTACTGTTTCCGGTTAAAAAGAGACTGAAAAACTAATTCTTTGAATTCTTTCTCTACGACAGAAACGTTGTATTCCCTCAAAGCTCATCAGACATTTTTTGTTTTTCGGTTTAAACTTCCTTAGATAATTTCTTTTTGGGTTTTCATTGATTGACTTAACTTCCTATTCAAAGATTTTTCCGGAATATTTAGTAAATATTGTCGTGAATAAATTTAGTTGAGGAGTGTAATCATTGTAGCTCATCCATTTCATAGTTTTTAAATCTCGTGAATTGCTGCTTCAATTTTTATTTGCATTTGCATATATAGTCATTCATTTCAGTTAAGTAGTTAATTCACACTTCACACTTTATTTATTTTTCACCACCAACTTGTTAATTTGTAATTTCACAATAATTTGTTTTACATATACAGGCTACGTGGAGACAATATTATAACTCACTACTTTATTACTTATTGATGATTGTGTAAACTTGTACATCAATCGCATATATATAATATTTAAGACAAGTTTTTGGCGTCGTTGTCGGGGACTATGTTTTAAATATTATTTATGAAACTGAAAATTAGCAATTTGGTTGAAATTCTTTTGTTTTTATTTAAGTTTTATTTATTGTGTTTTTTTCTTAGGTACCAATAGCTTATGAACATAGATCGAATCATCGATCTACCTCCTGTTGAACTTGAGACTGAAAGCACCTTTAGAAAAAGAAGAAGGGAACGAGTAGCCTAAATACAAGCTACGAAAACAGATTGAGCGAAAAAAATCAGAATCAAGGAGTTGTTTACAATGCTCATAATCCAATCATTGTTGCTGATGACAAAGATAATGTTATTTATCAGTATGTCGTGCCTTTATTCAATGAACTCAATTCAAGAATTGTGAGACCCTATTTGAGGCTCCTCCTTTTGAATTGAAGCTGGTTATGTTCCGAAGTTGCAAACTGTGGGTGAATATTGTAACACCTCTCTCCTGTATTCAATGCCAGAATAGGATTATGGAGTATTACCCGACATATTATACAATTAAATAAACATATCACATACATTATCAGGAGGCCCAAAACATGCATTCGGAGTGGTTCGAGACTAAACCGATAACTCAAGAAACTTTTAGAATACTTGGAAATTTTTTCAAACTACAATGGACACACGCCCGTGTCTTTACCCGTGTGGACAAAAATAGGCTATTTACTAAGCCATCTTGCCACCTAAATTTGCATACACCTACACCAAACCAAATGGCACAAAACATGACATAAATAGGCATTCAACCAACCTCAACCAAGCATGAATCATACCATTTCAATACCAACTTATACCTGACACACAAATACCACATTATGCCATTCAATTTCATACCAAACTCCACTTTCACAAATCATCAATAAAATCACATTCATTTAAGCATCATCTTACCTAAAATCACATACATACCTATCTCAATTTATCAAACATATGATACAAAAATTACAAATTCACAAACTAGCATTCATCACAAGCATTTATATAGCATTTACCATATGCATAACAAAGGTCATTTACACATATATACAACATTATCAAACATACCAAAAGAAACCAACTCTCATGGCTATATACAAAACCAAACACTTAACATTTACAAGCCAATTCAAATGGCCAAATTCATTACCAACACATATACCAAATGATCAAAGTTCCTATACATGCCATATAACCAAAACATAAACTTAAAAGTACCAAAGTGATAGCTTGATAGTGTGATGAGGTCTTTGACAATTCTCGAATTTGAGCTAGCTTTGATTTCACTATAAAACACGGAAAAATAAACAATGTAAGCTATAAAGCTTAGTAAGCTCGTATGAGATAATAAGCAAAGCTCACTATTCAATTACCATTCAAGAATATGTATATAATATGCTATAAAACATTTAGTCACAATGTTAACATGTATTCAATCACATAATAAATCAAAATCTCTTAAATTTCATAGTCTCAATACTCGTGTGGTTTCTGTACATACCTGTACTGATACGTATCTATTTCTCACCATTTCATATCTTCGCTATACCAGTTGAACCATTTGGAATACTATCGGATACTTGGGAATCTCGCACCCTAAGTGCCACATATATAGCCGAAGCTATCACAATCTCATATCACATAAATGTTCACTCTTGAGCTATTAACGGGTCTGCTCACACAAGCTGACATTCATGACAAAGCTACATGGTGCTGACGAGAATCCGCAACATATGCCAAATAACTTAGGCACCGGTAGGACGTACGGACCAGCATCCAATCACATAACCCCTAATGACATGTCATTCATTCATAATCCATTCTTAAGGTTCAACCGAGATTTCTCAATACTGAATCTTTGTCGAATATATCCTCAAGGTCGTATTCACAATTTATGCAATATCAAAGCATTTAAAACACAAATTTAACAATGCTTATTACATACGAACTTACCTCGAATGCAAAAATGACGAAATAACTCGATTAATTCGATACTTTATTTTTCCCCCGATCTAAATCTGAATTTCGCTTTTCTTGATTTATATGTAATCAAATTTAACTAATTCAATTATCATTCTATTCAATTTAGCCCAAAACTAATATTTCAACATTTTTACAATTTAGTCCTTATATTATAAAAATACAAATTTGTGCAATTCAACCTATACCTATGCTAGCCAAATTTCAATTAAGTCCCTAGCAGCCCATATTTTTAATTTATTTCACAATTTAACCACAAAATTTCAACATTTCTCAATTAAATCCCTAAATGACAATTTTATCAAAAATCACTGAACAAATGTTGTTTATCTAATAACAAGCGTACATTTTCTACTATTAAACATCAAAAAACATGCTCATTCATTAATGTCAAAACCCTAAACCTTTAACAGTGTGTAAATAGTCCCTAGGCTAGCTAGATTAAGCTGCAACGATCTCAAAAACATAAAAATCATTAAAAATGGGACAAAAATCATACCTAAATGGACAAGAATAGCATGGCCGAATGTCAAGCCCTAAATGTGGATTCCTCTCTTGATAAAATCGGCTAAGGAAAATGATAACAACAAAATTTTGTTTTTTTATTTAATTAATCTTTAATAACCAAATTACAAATTTAACCATACTGATAAAACATTAAAATCATCTAAATATTATCCATCTTTGTCCACTCAATTTAAAAATGGTATAATTACCACATAAAGACCTCCACTATTTAATAATATAGCCATTTAATACCTTTAACTAATAGCACATAAATTTTACACTTTTCGTGATTTAGTCCTTTTTATCAAATTAAGTACTAAAACAATAAAATTTCTTAACAAAAATTTCACACAATCATATTATCATGTTTTAAACACTAAAATAATAATAAAATAATTATTTTGACTTTGGATTTGTAGTTTCAAAACCACTGTTCTAATTTGACTAGAAACGGGTTGTTACAAATATAGTGGAAGACCTATCAAAGATCCGCATTAGCATCTTCTCTTATTCATGGATGTGAGTGATTCATTTAAGCTAGCCGAAGTGATTGAAGACTTTTTGAGATTGAAGTTATTCCCATGCTCACTAAGAGATTGAGCTCAAGCATCGTTGAATTCTTACCGCTTTACGCGGTGTTAACATGGTAAAAATTAGCTGAACGATTCTTGACAAAGTACTTTTGAGAAGAAAAAATGCCAAACTCAAAAATGAAATTGCTACATTTCACCAATTTGATGAAGAATCTCTCTATGATGCATGGGAGCAATTCAAGGAGCTATTGCAAAAATGTCCTCATCATGACATTCCCAACTGCATTAAGTTGGAGACTTTTTACAATGGTCTCAATGCACATAAAAGAATGGTGGTTGACGCTTCAACCAATGGAGCTTCTTTTTCAAAATCGTACAATGAAACATATGAGATGTTTGAAAGGATTTCTAGCAAGAACTATCAGTGGCTGACTAATCGAGTTGCCACAAGAAGAAGAGTGGTCAAAGTTTATGAAGTTGATGCACTAACATCTTTGGCAGCCTAGGTATCTCTATTACTTCCATGCTTAAGAACTTTATTGCTAATGGTTTTAATGGTAACATGATAAGTTAGTAGTCAAGCCAGTTTGAGAACATCTCATGTGTTTGTTGTAGAGATGGTCATATGTTTGAAAACTCACAATCAAATCCAGAATCCATCTACTACATAGGTAACTAAAATTAGAATAAAATTGGGCTAGGACCACAATCAAATTACTACAATCCTTCATGGAGAAATCATTTGAATTTCGTATAGAGCAATCAACAAGTCGATCCTAGCAACTCATATATGCAATCTCGACCAAACCCGAAACTTAACCCTTAGGATTTAAGGTAAGACTCTATTTCTTTATTGTGTTAGCAACAAAGGAAAGTAGGTTTACCAAAAAGCTAGCATGTTTGCTTGTATTTATGTATGAATTTAATGTGTTGTGTCTGTTAAGTGACTTGGGTATGTTTATGACATTGCAAACCTATGAGAACCATCTACAAGCAAAGACAAGGGAAAAATAAAGTTTACTTCAGGTTTTAAGCAAATTGGTTAGTGTTCAGGGATCGCCATATATATGTGTGAAGCATAGTGTTATCGGAAGCTTAGGTTTTTTGTTCTAAGTTTTGAGAGTAAGTGTGACAGCCCTAATGTGACCCTAGTCGGGAAGTGGTTTCGGGACCACTAAACCGAGTCATAAAAATAATTAACCGTCATAATTGATGCTCATTATATGTACATGTGCATGTGTGAAAATTTCATATTTGAATTTTGTTAATTGTAAGTGAATTTTATCAAATAGGACTTATGTGAGAAAATTTAGAAATGTGCTAGGCAAATGCAAAGTGGCCTATTAATGCATATTGTGAAAATGATGGGTTTGCATGTCAATTTACCCAAATTAAGGCATAGTGGCCGGCCATGCTATGAGTGGAAACATGTCACAAACATGTTATGTTAGTGATGTATGTTAGGAACAATAAAATAAGGAGTATGGGTAATAAAGAAATGGAAAAAAAAAAGAAAGAATGTGTGTGATTGTTTCTCCCCCCTCCCCATTGCTGTGAATGTAAGAAAGAAAACAAAAAAAAAGAGTGTCCATATTTTTTCATTTCTCTTGGCCGAATGTTCTAAGGAAGAAAGGAAACAAGTTGTGTTCTTTGGTTCTTCTTGGCCGGATTGAGAGGAGGAATGAAGGAGTGAAGCAATCGGTCATCTTAGGTCGATATTAAGGTAAGGAAGTTGATACTAGTTCTTGAAATCCTAGTTGATTTTGAGTGAGATATCAAGTTATTGTTGGTAACCCATGTTGAAATTGTGATTTTGGAATAAGTAAGGTTTTCGGCTATGGAGATTAATAAGGGTGATGGTTGTGTTTCATGCTAAATCTAGATGAACAATGGTAGTTGCTTACATCTTGATGATTATGAGTTTCTTTCTTGGTTCTACCTTAGATCCATGAAGTATATTTTTATTTGGTGTTGTTGGAAGTATCGGCCATGGTATATCCATAAGTGTGATTTATGCTTATTGCATGGTAGGTAAGATTTATGTTTTGGATATATGTTTAAATTTGGTTATAATCAAATTTGTGATTCGGCTCTTGCACATATATATATATATGATTGCACATGATGTATTGGTATGACCTATATATTATCTCAAGGTATATACTTACACATGAGGGTGCTTCGGTTATGGATTAAATGATGGATGCGTATTGAGTTATAATATGTAATGCATTAGTTAGTAAAATGTATGCCATTTATGTGTGGTATTAAGTATATAATCGGCCTCAACATAGACATGCATATTCGGCCATAGGAAGAAGATTGGTGTTGCATGTATTCGGTTAGAGGCAAGCATATTGATGCTTTTGTCTTGGCTTAGAAAATTCGGCCAAGGGGTAATATTAGCTAAAATGTTGAGTTTGATTCATGATTCCATATATATATATGTGACTCTAATGCCTAAAGTATATATGGGCTAAGTACCTTGAGGTTTTCTTTTGATGTTCGAATGAATTGTATTAAATTGCTTGATGTGATTAAAAATGCATATGACCATTGTGTAGTTGAGCTAGAAGGTGGCCATATGACCAATCAAACTCCTTGTCATATTCGGCCATAAGCTAGCATAATGAGACTTTAATAAGTTAAATTTGTTTGAATTAGCTCAAGAGCTTAGAGGACCACAGTTGGATAAGGGAAAGGAAAAAGTTATCGAATAGCCGCTGAAAACGTTCGACCACATCCGAGGTAAGTTCTTGAGTAATAGAGCTTAAATTATGATTTGATTAGATCATGTTTTAAGCAAATCAAAATCATGCTCTTTGTGTGTGGCTATTGAGCCGAAATTGCAAGAGTGATAAGTGTCTTGTGTTTGAGTTTTGCTAATGAAAATGAAATACGAATGTGTCATGATTTATTATTAAATGTGCATGGTTATTCGAATGATGTCTGGGCTAAGTCCCGAAGGCTTTGTGCTAAGTGACCATATCCGGACTAAGATCCGAAGGCATTTGTGCGAGATACTAATTCCGGGCTAAGCCCGAAGGCATTGGTGCGAGTTACTAAATCCGGGTTAAGTCCCGAAGGCATTTGTGCGAGTTACTATAACTGGGCTATGTCCCGAAAGCATTTGAACGAGTAGCTATATCCGGTTAAATTCCGAAGGTACGTGATTCAGGAATGAACGATCTTGCTGTAAAAATTTCAGTTAATACGCTTGTAACATCCCAACATTGAGGTATGTTTCGTATGTGCTTTGAATTAGTTGAGCCCTTACAAATAAGTATTCGCTCAGTTGATAAATGAGCTACCGGCCTTTGGCTAAGTTGATCTTTGTGTATGAATATAAGGGTTGGTAATGTGAAGTAAGTATGATATTGAAAATTTGTGCATATGAAATTATCTGTTTAGCTACATGAATGCTATACTTTGGTTGTGTCTAAATTCTTCGCTCAAAACTTACTAAGCATTTAATGCTTACTCCGTTTCTTTGATTCTCTGTTTTATAGATTTTGGTTCTTCAGCTATCGGACTCGGGATTTTGAAGTCGAAGTCGCCCACACTATCAAAGCTCCTTTTGGTATACTTTTGGTTGAACTTTGAAATGGCATGTATAGGACCACCCTTTTGTTGTTGGTCATGAACCCTTCGGTATTGTGTAAATTTGGATAGCCATGCGAAAATGGCTTAAATATACTTTGATCATAGCATTATAGTCGTTTTGTATGTTGTCCATCGAGAGGTATGGAAATGTTGGCAACGGTTAGCCATGGGAATGGTTATTCATGATCACTTTTGATATATGTATGACAAACTCTAGTTGATCCATGAAGGATCATGAAATAGGTAAAGTTTACCTTAAAAATAGATGCTGGCAGCAGCAGTGATGTGGATGTGAAAAATCACTAAAAATAGTAGGAATGGAATTAAATAGTGAATAAATTATGTAATCGAACCTTGATGAATCTATTTTCATAGGAAAGTAACGAAACGTTCATATGAACAGTATATTATGAGATGCTAAAGTTTTTGTGAGACAGGGTCAGAACGGTTTCTGGATCCCCTGATCTGACTTTGGAAATTCATTATAAATTAACCAGAGACATTTAGAAGTCATTCCATATATGTATAGATTCCTCTTTGAGTCAATTTCTATAGAAACAAACGACATAAGTATTGAAGCCCTGTACAGGGAGATATCCAAATCGTAATGCATGAAGGTCAGTGTAGTCGCACCCTGTAACAGGGGAGACTTTAACTAATAAACTGTACTAATTGGACCGACCAAAAATTCTAGAAAAAAATACGTAGATGGAAATATGAGTCTAGTTTCAGGGAAAAATTACGAAACTGATTTTCTAGTTTTAGAACTCAAGATATGATTTTTAAGGTGACAGTGACACAGTTAGCCAACTGCCTGGAAATTTTTAAAATGGACTGTAAAAGTAAATGAATTAAGTCGGTTAGCACCTCGTGTTCGACTCCGGCAACGGTCTCGGGTACGGGGTGTTACAGTAAGCCTTATCTATATCTCTATTTTGTGATTATGATTATATATGTGTTTTATGAATAGTGATATACAAGCTTTATATTGTGAGCTTATTATGGACAATGAGTTGCAAGCTCTAAGTTTAAGTATATGTTCTATAAACTTCTAAAATCATTAGATATAATGGCATGCCATAGGATTATAAGTACTCACATTTGTATTTTGGGGGAGTGGCCTTGGGATAGGCTTGGAGAGATCAGGGAATGTCGAGCAAAGCTCCATTTAATAGGACATGTTGGTGTGTTTGGAGAGTGCTTAGTGTTATGCTATACTTCTGGGACATGTTAAGATTCTTTGAATCAATGTGAAGAGTAATAAGAATATTCGCTTATCCAATAGAAAAGTACATGTGTAAAATATTGTGTTTTTCAAAATATTATGTTTTTTTTTTCTTTTTTTCCTTAAGCTAACTATCAACAGGTATTTGCAAATCAGACTTCACATAGATATGGTGAACCCAGTTCACAGAACAATAATTTTGCCTAAACTTTTTTTTAACTTATGTTTCGCGTGTACTATGAGGTTATTCTTTCCTTTTTATTCACTGTGTTTGCAAGAACTCACATGGTCCTTTCTATACACTACAGATAGTTAGAATGCACGGTTTGTAATAGCAAGGTGAGTGGTCCAAGAGAAGTATAAACACTGGAGAGGTAGTAGAAATGAACCCAAGATCTAAAGGAAATGTGAGATTCTTCTTGGGATTACGAATATCTTATAATATGTTGACTTCGTTGATTGTTACAAGACTTAAATTTTCTTATGTTTACTTTTATTTTCAACTTTGCGAACTGATAAAATTATGTAGTAAAATACTTGAATGTTTAATAACTAAACTTCATTTCAGTTTGAATATATTTTGAAAGCATGTTTTGATATTTTCCCTGAATGACAAGTCCATGTTCTTGTACTTAAATTCTTATCTGATTGTTACTTCAATTTTAAAGCATGCAAATAAACAAAACCAAATAGCCCATGTTGAGTTAGCCAAAATTGCTACGAAGTACCCAAGAACGTAAACCCTTACTTTATATGAACGCTTACCTTTGTATGCAAACCTTTATATGTATGTAAACCCTATATGTATACGAACCCTATACGCATGGAAGCCTCAGAGTAAGTTACTAAATATCAACAGTCTTTCACATGGTTACATGATCACATAATTTTTCTTCTTTTGTCTTTATTACATATTGTTGTCACATGTGAATGCCTTTCTCTTGTGCAAGTTAAATTTTATGAGTTTGCATGTCTCTTATTCCTTTTATGCATACATATTTGCAACTTGGGAATGTTTTATAATTTAACTTCTGGTGTGTTAGAGGTTAGGTTAGGTGTTGAATGGAAAGTCACTTTGGTGGCTGATGTGACATTCTAGATTTGGATTACATCGTCCCAATTAGGTTTATGCTGTTACAAAAATTTCAATGCTAACCCAGATCACGACACAAAAATGTTTTACCAGACTACATCTCTTAGACATTACAGAAATAGTCACACAAATATCACTGAATATTCTACAAAGGCTTTAAAATGTATGCCACGCATGCGTCACAAAATACGCCACACGGCTTCACAAAATATGCAACAAAGGCTTTACATAATACACCACACAGGTGATCACGATGTTTCGTGATAGGTTTTAAATATTTATAATTACTCGTTCTTGAACTAACTATTATCACGATGTAGGCAAGTGTACCTATCGAACAGTAGTATAGTTTTAGCAAGACCAGATTGTCGAACCCAAAGGAACTAAAAGTACTAGTAATGACTGTATTTTTATTATCTAGCCTAGGAATAAAAAGGGTTTTATTTTAATTAACTATTATCTAAACCAAAAAACGCACAGAGAAAAGAATTGGGGAATTGCTTTTGGCAAAATCGATTGACTTAAGACAATACCTATGGAAAAATCGACCTAGACTTTACTTGTTATTCTGGCTCCGAACCGGATGATTTATTCATTCAACTTGTTTCGTAGAGATCCCTAAGTTATGTTATTATCCCTATTCAAGATTAATAACGTCTAATCCCTAAATTGAATAACTGAGACTTTCTCTAATTAACACTCTAGGGTTGCATTAACTCGATCTATGGATCCCCTTATTAGGTTTCATCCTAATCCAACAAAATCTTGTCACCCTATTTCTAGGAGCGCAATCAACTCCGCTTAATTATGAAAAAAGTACTCCTAGACAGGGTCTATTCCTCCTCTGAATAAGAGCATGTCTTGAATCAATATCCTGGGATATCAAAACAAGAATTAATAACACATAATTAAGAACAAGTTAAATATTTATCATACGATTCAGAAAATAATAACAAGATTCATCTTAGGTTTCATTCCCCTTAGGTATTTTGGGGATTTAGTTCATAGCTAAATAAGAAAACATCTTCGAAGAATAAAGAATACAAAACATAAAGAAAACCCAAAGCTCCTGAAGGGAAATCAAGGCGAGATCTTCGGTCTTGATGATGAATCCGGCTTCTGAGATGGATCAATCGGCTTCCATGGGGTAATTCCTTACCTCTCTTCTCCGTCTCCCATTTTTCTCCTCTTCTAGGGTGTATTTATAGGCTTTGGAATGCCTAGAAGCCCTCAAAAGTGGCCTTTTCTGAATTGGAATTAACTTGGGCTCGGCAGGGACACGCTCGTGTGACACGCCCGTGTGCGATTACTTCAAGCCGTGTTTGAGCCTGTTAAAATGGCACGGGCGTGTGCTATGCCCGTGTGAGTCGTGCTCCAATTCTGCCAGATTGACACGGCCATGTGGTCTGCCCGTGTGAGAAGGTCCAGGCCGTGTTGATTTCGTACTTTGGTCTATTTTCTCCGTTTTTGTCCCGTTTCTCGTTCCTTTTGCTCTCCTATGCTCTTCTAAGTATAAAACATGAAATTAAAGCATTAGAAGCATCGAATTCACCAATTCTAATGAGAAATCATCCATAAAATGCATTAAACATGAGGTAAAAATATGTATAATTTACGGTTTATCAAATACCCCCACACTTAAGCATTTGCTTGTCCTCAAGTAAAATTCTCAACTCATAATCAAAATAAATCCTTCTCAACTTATAATTTCTATCGATAATATCTCACATTAAACCATAAGTAATCATACATTGGGAATTTAACTAAAAGAGCATAAAAGTTTCAATCATTTCAAGTTGAGCATTTTATTCCGAAAACATAAGTGTCTTCCCTCATCTAAGTAATTACCTTTAATTCAGAATATCACAGAGTTTTACATCCTCACTAAAGATTCACTCAAATCACTCGAGGTTTTTTAAGGACAATAAAGGAAGCACTCAATAGTCAATAATGGAAAGTCATTACCATAGGCTTGCATGAAAATGAAATCTCCACCACTATAATTTAAGATGATACATCAATCAAAAGGTCTTTAAAGGGTTGTAATGAGGCTTGGTTAGGGGGTGTGGTCACAAACTGAAAGAAAGGGTTAGAATCGAGATTGACTTGAAAGTTGCCTTAACTAGAAAAATAGTTAATCTTCACTTGCGTACAACAAAGCTTCTTTCAGAATATGAAATTACAGATATGCATACATAGTTTTTTCTTTTCTTTTCTTTTCTTTTCTTTTTTAAGAACAAGTTAAATATTCATAAACTAACTTATTACAAACAAGACATAGCTAAGCAATTTGCTCAACTCAAATCTCGACAAAAATAGGGATTAAATTAGGGGGTTTCAATAATAATGGGTTAAAGGTTAATATTAAGGGTAATACAAGAAATGGCTTATTAGGCTTAAGGGGGTTTACTAGGGGTTAATCGTGGAGGTAGGCTTTTCATGGCATGAGTGGGTTAATCCTAAGTGCCTTAATCATTTTGATATATCAAATCAAATGGTGTGGTTTCGACATGCATAATCAAACAAGTTCTAGAATAACAGTCCAATACTGACGCACTCAAAGCAATAATAAAAGTGAGCATGAAAGGATGAATAGATGCTCAAAAGGCTCAAAAATCTCACAAAAATTATGGCTTTTTGATGTTTAGACTCTTGAATTCCAGTTCAAAATAATACCTAGACTTGGGGAAACAACCTAAGATTTTGAATTCTTAAAAATCAACTCATCATGCTTGATTCTCTATTGTCTTAAAGTTTAAATAATCAATGCATAAATCTCTATGTTTTAATTCAAGTTATATCAATCAAAATCATAAATTAATTAAAATTTATCCTAAATATGATATGAGAGTTTTTCAAGAGAACAAGATGATTATTCAGGGATTTTTCTGATAATGAGATAAATACCCCCCACACTTAAGATGTACATTTCCCTCAATGTACAAAGATAGATGTGACAGCCCAAAGTTGACCCTAGTCGGGAAGTGGTTTCGGGACCGCTAAACCGAGTCACCGAAACGTTTGAATGTGATACTTATTGTCTAGAATATGTAATTATGAATGTGTGAAAATTTCAAGCTTCAATTTGGTTGATTTCATGTGAATTTAGTCAATAGGACTTATGTGAGAAAATTCTAAAATGTGATAGGTCAATGTGTGAGGACCTATTAGTACATGTGGACAAAGGGGGGACTTCCATGTCAAATTCCCCCCCTAATGAGTAGTGGCCGGCCATGACAAAGAATGATGGGCAAAACATGTCATGAAACATGTTTTGTTAGTGGAAGAATAAAATAAGGAGTATGGGTAATAAAGAAATGGAAACAAAAGAAAAAAAATGTGTGTGTAGTGTTTGTCCCCCCCCCCATTGCCGTGAGCTAAAGAAGAGAAAGGGGGAATTTTGTTCATCCTTTTCTCATCTTCATGCTTGCCAAAACTAGAAAGAAAAACAAAGAAAAATTTTCTCATCCTTTGGTTCATCCTTGGCCAAAAATTTTAAGGAGGAAAGAAGAAGAAAGGTGAAGAGATTCGGCCATGCATGTAGCTAGGCTAAGGTATGTTTGATGATGTTCCATGAGAGGCATGCATGTTTTAGTTGTTAGCTTGAGTTCTACCTAACCCATGGTCTAAATCTTGCTATGTGATGGAAATGGCACTTGACCATGGATGCATCATTCTTGGTTGATGTTTGATGTTGTGGTGATGAGGCATGAGGATGAGTTAAGATTCGGCCTAGGTGGAGGTTGTGTTAATGCCATTGCATACAAATATGAAGCTTGTTAATGATGCATGTGATGATGGCTTGATGATTCTTGAACCTCCTTTTTAGCATTTTTGTGTGAGCACATATGTGCATTGGTTGCTAAATGGAGAAGAATCGGCTAGCAAGATGTGTGCTAAGGCCGAATGTAACTTTGCATGTTAATGAGCAATGCATGTGTTAAATTGATGAAAAGGGGAGGATGCTTTACTAGTGTGTATATGTGTGTATTAAGTGTTGAAATCGACCCCAAAAATGGACATGCATATTCGGCCAAGGGGAAAGAAATTAGCTAATATGTTGTGTTGATGCATGATTTTTGCATGTATGAGACTTTAATGTCTAATGTATAAATATGGGCTAAGTGCCTTGTGTTCATCTTTTGATGCCTAAACGATGAAATCAATTTATTTGTTTGATTAAGCTCAAGAGCAAAGGGGAAATAAAACCGATAAAGGGAAGGAGAAAGTGGTTGAATAGCTAGCGGAATCGTTCGACAACACCCGAGGTAAGTTCTTGAGTAAGAGAGCTTAAATTACAATGTGATTAAATCATGCTCTATGTGTGGCTATTGAGCCGAATGTGCAAGGACGATATGTGCCTTGTGTTTGAGTTTCGCAAATGAAAATGAAATGTGAATGTGCATGATTAATTGAATGCTGTCCGGGCTAAGTCCCGAAGGCTTTGTGCTAAGTGAATATATCCGGACTAAGATCCGAAGGCCTTTGTGCGAGATACTAAATCCGGGTTAAGTCCCGAAGGCATTCGTGCGAGTTATTAAATCCGGGTTAAGTCCCGAAGGCATTCGTGCGAGTTGTTGAATCCGGGTTATGTCCCGAAGGCATTGTGTGAGTTACTAAAACCGGGCTATGTCCCGAAGGCACTTGAACGAGGAGCTATATCCGGTTAAATTCCGAAGGTACGTGATTTGGAAATGAATGAGCTTGCTGTAAAATTCCAGCTAATACTCGAAAAACATCCCAATATTGGGATATGTTACGTATGTGTTGAATATTAATCGAGCCCTTACAAATAAATGTTCGCTCAGTTGATAAACGAGCTACCGGCCTTCGGCCAAGTTAGTTTATTGTGTATGTACATAAGGGTTGTTAATGTTGTGAAGCAAGTTTGATATCGGTAAATTGCGTATTATGAAATATTCCGTTTAGCTAAATGTGTGCTATTATTTGTGCATGCTGGAATTCCTTGCTCAAACTTACTAAGCATAAATTGCTTACTCGTTACATTGCTCCTCTGTTTTATAGATTTTTGGTTCTCCAGCTATCGGACTCGGGATCTTGAAGTCGAAGTCGCCCACACTATCAAAGGCTCTTTTGGGTACTATTTTGGTTGAATTTTGATATGGCATGTATAGGACTACCCATCGTTGTCTTTCGAGTACTTTATGAAATGTATAAGTGTACAGCCATGCGAAAATGGCTTGTAGAAGTGGAGTATGGCATTAGACCATTCGTATTTATGAATGTATAGATGGTTTCATGATGTAACTATAGTTGGAATGGAAGTGTTGAGCAAATGACCAGCCACTAGAATGGCTAAGTATGATCATATGTGGGCTTATGTATGACAAGGCCCTAGTTGGTCCATGAAACCCCAAATTAGGTAAGGTTTACTTTGAAAACAGAAGCTGATAGCAGCAGTGGTGTGGATTGGAAAAATCACAAGAATTCGTAGGAGTGGAATTAAATAGTGAATAAATTATGTAATCGAACCTTGATGAATCTACTTTCATATGGAAGTAACGAAACAATCATAGGAACAGTACAGTAAGAGATATTCGGGTTCTTGTGGAACAGGGCCAGAACAGTTTCTGGATTCCCTGTTCCGACTTTGGAAATTCACTATAAATTGACCAGAGATAATTAGGGGTCATACCATATATGTATGGATTCCTCTCTGAGTCTAGTTTCCATAGAAACAAACGGCATCAGCATTGAAGCTCTGTGCAGAGAGATATCCCAGTCGTAATGGGAAAAGGTCAGTGTAGTCGACCCCTGTAACATGGGAGACTTTGAATAATAAACTGTACTAATTGGCCCGACCAAAAATTCTAGAAAAAAATACATAGGTGGGGACATGAGTCTAGTTTCAGGGAAAAATCACAAAACTGATTTTCGAGTTGTGAAACTCAAGATATGATTTTTGAAGCGACTAGTACTCAGACTGGGCAGTGTCTGGAAAAATTTTTCAAAGCTTGTTGACATCTCGTGTCCGACTCCGGTGTCGGTCTCGGGTTCGGGGTGTTACAATAGATATTAGAGTATAAAAATAAGACAGGGAGAGAAGTGAAACTGTAATATCCTGATTTTAGGCCTAGTCGGAATAGTGGTTTCGTGACCACAAAATCTGAGATAGAAATAATTATTTTATGATTATTTTTAGGTCTATGATATGATTGCATGATTGTGTGAAAATTTCGTGAAGAAATTTTATGCATAAAGTGCTTAAATTGAAATTAGGGACTAAATCGAATAATTTGTAAAATTTGCATTCTAGAAGTTTCTAGTATGAAATTGTTTTGAAATATTAATTAGGATGTCTTAAATAGCAGTTTTACCAATTTCTAAGTCTATGGACAAAAATTGGACATGGATGGAATTTTTGGAAAGTTTAGTAGTAAGGGCATTTTGGTCATTTAGGGGTAAAATGAATTAAAATACAAAATTAAAAGCCAATTTTGCTCATCTTCAACCCCATGGCCGAATATAGCAAGGAGAAACCATGGCTAGGGTTTTTCAAGCTTCCAAGCTCGATTAGCAAGGAAAACTAAAATTCGGGCTAAAATGGGGAAAATACCAAGTTGTGGACGAAATGGTAAAAGTAGCCATTTTCGCATACGAGGTAAGTTCATGTGTAAATAATGTAGCATAATTGTTATTTTAAGTTATTGATGTTAATTATATGATATGCTGATTTTATTATGAAATATATGCTTTGTGGTTATTTTCGAATAAAATGCAAATTATGTGTATTAATTGTTAAATATAAAGTACTACCGAGTATTGGTTTTGGTATTTTACGGAAGATGGCAAGGAGATGTGTTCGAGGAAAATCCTGTTTGAACCTTAGGAATAGATTAGGATACAAGTGACATGTCACTAGAATGGTTGAGCATCCGAACTCGTTGAGTTGAGTCCGAGTTCACTTATGGATGCGAATGTCCGAACTCGTTGAGTTGAGTCCGAGTTCGTGAGATGTAACTAGGCATCTGAACTCGTTGAGATGAGTCCGAGTTCACCTATGGATGCGAACGTCCGAGCTCGTTGAGTTGAGTCCGAGTTCGCTTATGGGCGGGTTACATGGTAGCTTGGCTACATATGTGGCACTTATGTGCAAACTTTCCATGTATCCGAATTATATTCCGATGTGTTCAACGGGTAAAGTTCTACTGAAATGGAGGAATACTCAAGATGAAAGGGACGTATTGGTAAGTGTTGTGAAATGGGTACTTTGAACAGGTATGTACTTAACCCTCGGGTTGAAAAATCGATATAACAACAATATGGTAAGATGATAAATGAAAATGTGATATGAATGTCTTGGTGATGATTATGCAAATGATGTTTTATGTTTGCTTATATGGTTATGTTACTTGCTATTTGCATGTGAACTTACTAAGCATTTATGCTTACTCCCTCCTTTTCATTCCTTGTAGTGTTGACAAGCTAGCTCGGAAATCAGAAACGGTCGGAGGCACGCTCACACTATCCGTATACCATCTTGGCATAATGGCTTGTATATTTTGAGTATGGCATGTATAGCATTATAATCATTTTGTATATATGGTCTTATGATATGGTTATTGAGTGGTATGGAAATGCTTGGTAATGATTAGCCATTGGAATGGCTAATCATGATCATATTTGGTGTTGTGTATGCTAAATTGCTAGCTAATCCATGGAAACCATGAAATAGGTAAAATTTACCATAAAATAGATTCAGACAGCAGCAGTGACGTGAGTTTGAAAAATCATTAAAAATAGTATAGATACAATTAGATGATTAATAAAAGATGGAATTTAAGAATTATGAGTCTATTTTTCATATGGATGCAACAAAACAGGTATATGAGTTATATTTTATGAGATGTTTAAATTTTTGTGAAACAGGGCCAGAGCGATTTCTGGATCCCCTGTTATGACTTTGGAAATTCACCATAAATTTTACAAAGATAATTAGAAGTCATGCTTTATATGTACAGATTCCTTATTGAGTCTAGTTTTATTAGAGACAAACGGCATAGTCATTGAAGCTCTGTACAGGGAGATATCTGATTCATAATACACAGAGGTCAGAGTAGTCAAACCTTGAAATAGGGGAGACTTTAACTTATAAACTGTACTAATTGGCCTAACCAAAAATTCTATAAAACAATTAGTAAATATATATATGAGTCTAGTTTCAGGGAAAATTTATGGAATTGGATTTTGAGTTTCATAACTTGAGATATGAATTTTTAAGCGACTATGACGCAGATTATTAGCTTGACTGAAAATTTTAAAAATAAATTGTTTGAGCTGTTTAAGTAATGAATTAAGTCTGTTAACACCTCGTGTTCGACTCCGGCGACGGTCTCGGGTACGGGGCGTTACAGAAACTTCCTGTATAATGAATTCCTCAAACTAGAGTTTTGGAGAGTGATCGGTTCGAGAGTGGAGGAGGATACTCCGTCGGTCGTAGAGGTTCATTAGGCCATAAGTCCTGTGCCAAAAGAATATTATATCCAGTGGTAGCTATGGTCGTGGTCAAGCAAGACATGGCAGTTGTGGAGAACCTTTCCCTATGGAGTTTTAGTTCATTTGTGATGATGAGCTTAAGAGCTTTATATAACTTTGATAAAATCAGGAACTTTTTAGGGGATATTAGGAAGAATAAGTACTCGAAAAGAAATAACCGAAATTTATAATAAAATTCTAAATCTGCTAAAAAATAAATAAATATAAAATAAAAAGTAGTTAGAATAAAAATTAAAAACATAAAATAATAAAATAAATATTTCTAAACCTCTTCATCACTGGATGGTTCGCGAGTTGGGATTGGCGATGAGATGTGGAGATGCTGACAAATCTGCTGTAGAGTAGCATCAATGTTGTCAAACCGTTGAAAACACTGATGCTCGAATCGAGTGAGGCGCTCAGAGATGTTAGCATATGAAGTTGCCGCATGAACTGGACGAGAGGGTGGTGCTGGCTGAGTCGGTGGGTCCTTGTGCTGTGGGGGAACATCATCAGGAATGTCCTCGTAGGCCTCCTCCTCGGTAGATTGGGTGAGATGATACTGGGGAGAGGAGGTTCCTCGATGCCTTTCGATCATCCTCATGCTAAGCATGCTCGAGATGCCTTGTGGAGACATCTGCCCAGTCGATGCAGCATCCTGCTACTAAAGGTCGGGTCCGAAGTATTCGGAAGAGCTCTTCTTGGGGCCCTCGTGGAAACTGTAGGAGATGGAAAAGAGATGGGAAAGTGAGGATTAATGTAGGGGAAGTGGATTTTAGGATGGTTTGGGGTTGGGGAAATGAAGCTGGGGAATGGTGGCCGGGATAGGGATTAGGTAGTGGAGAAGGGGAGATTTCGGTTAGGGTTTTGAAAAGGGGAAGAAGATGAACAGTGGTTTGCTTACATAGGGGAAGGCCACACGGCCTAGGGCCACGCCCGTGTACTCTGAGGGTGAGCCTGTGTTTTTCGAATTTTGTAATTTAGGTCGTGCTCGGCTATGATCCCATGCCCGTGTGTTTAGGGCGTGTGTGGTACGCGGCCATGTCGCACGGTCGTGCCTAGCTTTGTTTGATTCTCCCACGCCAGTGTGTTAGGGTACCACGCCCGTGTATTATTGTCCACGGCTTAACGGTATGGGCGTGTCTCACGCCCGTGTCAAAGAAATAGAATTGAGCCTTGCCCCTGGCACGCCCATGTTTTTCCATTCCTACGCCCGTGTTCACCTATCAAGTTCACCCACGGCCATGTCGCACAGGCATGGGGATTTATTTCACGGCCGTGTCTTTTCCCATGTTTGGCCACTGCTTTAGGTACGCCCATGTGCCTGGCAGTGTGTGCTGAAAAACTTTGCAATTCAAAGATAAAGTTAATGATTTAAAGTGTTAGAAATTAAAAATAAAGAAATCAAAATATGTTAGTGCTCGGGTTGCCTCCCGAGGAGCTCTTATTTATAGTCTAAGCTCGACTTACCTCTCTAGTTAATGGTTAGAGTGGTTTGAGGAATTTATACTCCTTATTCCTGCTGTCAATCTCATCAAAATAGGGTTTTAATTGGGTGTTATTTACCTTAAAAGTGCCAAACTTTGGGTGACTCACCTCCACTGTACCGAATGGAAAAATACTGGGTACCTTAAGAGGGATTTTCTCATTCGGTGTGGTAGTGACAATGTGGGGATCTGCGGCATCTAGTAAGACTTTATCGCCAACCTTAAGTTGATTAGGAGAGGTATCAAGCTTGTTTTAGTGTAGTTTTGGTTTATCATGTGTTCTCGGTTTTTGTGCTCACCATTCGTCTAGCTCCTCTATCCGTAGCTTTCATTCTTCATGAATGTGTCCTATATCATTTCTGGAACATGGCTCGTGAACTTTTTTGAAGCTTAATTTTTGCAAAGTCTTATTGCCAGTTTTAGTAGATTGGTGTGGACTATTACCTTCAATGTTCGTTGTGATGCCAGAATTATGAGCTTGAAGGGTGATTGTTTCGTGTCCCACACGAAATGTAAGCTCACGTGTGCCAACATCAATAATTGTTTTAGTAGTTACTAAAAAGGGCCTTCCTAAAATCAAAGGGGTGTTATTATCCTCCTCTATGTCTAGAACAACGAAATCAACGGGGAATATGAACTTATCTACTTTCACGAGTACATCTTCAATAATACCCCTAGGGAATCTTATAGTTTTATCTGCCAATTGAATGCTCATCCTAGTTTGTTTAGGTTTCCCAAGACCTAGTTGCTTAAACATTTTGTAAGGCATGACGTTAATACTAACCCCTAAATCAGCTAATGCATGACTTATATCTAAACTACCAATTAAACAAGGAATTGTAAAACTCCATGGATCTTTCAATTTTTGGGGTAGCTTATTCTGTAGAATAGCTAAGCAGATTGCATTTAGCTCCACATGTGACACTTCATCCAACGTCCGCTTATTTACTAAAAGCTCTTTTAAGAATTTCATTACATTTGGCATCTGTGACAAAGCTTCAATAAAGGGTAGGTTAATATGTAATTTTTTCAAAAGTTTGAGGAATTTACCGAATTGTTCATCTGAGCGGTCTTTCCTTGTCGCGTTAGGGTATGGGACACGAGGTTTATATTTGACAGTCACTGGTTTGTTATGACTTACCTTACTTTTACCTTTGCTCACCACAGTTTCTTGCATCAATTCTGGCTCAGGTGCAATGAATCCTTCCTTATCCTGAGTACTAATTGCGTTGAGGTGTTCCCTTAGGTTAGGTTCAGTATTACTTGGTAAGCTACCTTGTGGTCATTCGGAGATTAGTTTGGATAGCTGGCCTATCTGAGTTTTGAGTCCTTGGATCGATGCTTGTTGATTTTTAAGTGTTGTCTCTGTATTTTGGAAACGGGTTTCTGACATTGATATGAATTTTGAGAGCATCTCCTCAAGGTTCGGTTTCTTCTCTTGTTGATAAGGTGGCTGTTGAAAACCCTGAGGATTTTGTGGCTTTTGATTTCCTTGACCACCCTAGGAGAAATTTGGGTGGTTCCTCCAACCTGCATTATAAGTATTACTGTATGGGTTATTTTGAGATCTAAAGTTATTGTTACCCATATAGTTGACTTGTTCCTCTTCGGTTGTGGGATTGAAGGATTGATATTCTATATGCACACCTCCTCCACTTGAGTCACACCTCATTACTGGATGTACCTGTGTAGAACCAAGTAAACCATTAATCTTTTTATTGGGAAGTTCTACCTGATTTCACAGCATAGTAACTGAGTCGACGTTAAAAACGCCGACTGTTTTCGTTGGCTTTGTCCTCATAACTTGCCACTGATAGTTATTCAGTGACATCTCCTCTATAAACTCATAAGGATCTTCTATTGTTTTATTGTTGATGGTTCCACTAGCAGCTGCGTCAACCATTTTCCGAGTTGAAGGATTCAGACCATTGTGAAATATTTTTACTTGAAGCCAAAGCGGTAACCCATGGTGAGGGCACCTTCTCAGTAAGTCATTGTATCTCTCCCATGTATCGTAAAGTGTTTCTAAATCCATCTGCACAAAAGAAGAGATATAATTATGTAATTTAGCCGTTTTAGCCAGCGGAAAATATTTTAGTAAAAATGTTTCGATCATTTGTTCCCAAGTAGTAATTGACCCTTATGGTAACGAGTTCAACCACTGTTTAGCTTTTTTTCTCAGTGAAAAAGGAAATAACTGAAGACGAATGGCATCATCAGAAACGCCATTAATTTTAAATGTATTGCAAAATTCCAGAAAGTTTGCTAAATGAGCGTTGGGATCTTCATCCTGCAAACCATCAAACTGAACAAACTACTGTATCATTTGAATTTTGTTAGGTTTTAGTTCAAAAGTATTTGCAGCTACAGCCGGTCTATCTATGCTAGATTTTGCTCCTATTAAAGAAGGATTAGCATAATCATACATAGTGCGTGCAACAGGATTTTGATTAGCCGCAATTGCAGGAGGTAGCTGATTGCCTTGGTTTTCATCCATCTCTTCGGTTGGGGGTTGAGTATCGTCTTCTTGCTAGTTCTCCGTGTATCATAAGCTGCACCTTATCTCTCTTTGATTTCTACAAACTGTACGATCAATTTCTTTGTCAAAAAGTAATGGTCCGACGGGTTTCTTCTAGTCATAAACTATAAAAACTTGCCAAGAGAAAGAAAAAGTAAATTAATAAATAATAAAAATAAATTAAATTAAATTACAAGAAAAATAAATGGCTAAAGTAATAAAAATTGAGCGTTCCTAATATTTTAGTTCCCCGGTAGCGGCGCCAAAAACTTGATCTTGAGGTTTTGTGATAGGTTTTAAATATTTATAATTACTCGTTCTTGAAGTAACTATTATTACGATGTAGGCAAGTGTACCTATCGAACAGTAGTATAGTTTTAGCAAGACCAGATTGCCGAACCCAAAAGAACTAAAAATACTAGTAATGACTGTCTTTTTATTATCTAGCCTAGGAATAAAGGGGGTTTTTATTTTAATTAACTAATTATCTAAACTAAGAATGCACAAAGAAAAGAATTAGGGAATTACTTTTGGGAAAATCGATTGACTTAAGACAATACCTAAGGAAAAATCCACCTAGACTTTACTTGTTATTTTGGCTCTGAACCGGACGATTTATTCATTCAACTTGTTTCGTAGAGATCCCTAAGTTATGTTATTATCCCTATTCAAGATTAATAACGTCTAATTCCTAAATTGAATAACTGAGACTTTCTCTAATTAACACTCTAGGGCTGCATTAACTCGATCTATGGATCCCCTTATTAGGTTTCACCTTAATCCGGCAAAATCTTGTCACCCTATTTCTAGGTGCGCAATCAACTCTGCTTAATTATGACAAAAGTACTCTTAGACAGGATCTATTCCTCCTCTGAATAAGAGCATGTCTTGAATCAGTACCCTGGGATATGAAAACAAGAATTAAGAACACATAATTAAAAACAAGTTAAATATTTATCATACGATTCAAAAAATAATAACAAGATTCGTCTTAGGTTTCATTCCCCTTAGGTATTTATGGGATTTAGTTCATAACTAAATAAGAAAACACCTCCGAAGAATAAAGAATACAAAACATAAAGAAAACCCAAAACTCCTGAAGGGAAATCGAGGAGAGATCTTCAGTCTTGATGATGAATCTGGCTTCTGAGATGGATCAATTGGCTTCATTGGGGTAATTCCTTACCCCTTTCTCAGTTTCCCCTTTTTCTTCTCTTCTAGGGTGTATTTATAGGCTTTGGAATGCCTAGAAGCCCTCAAAAGTGGCCTTTTTCGAATTGGACTTAATTTGGGCTCGGCAGGGGCACGCCCGTGTGCAATTACTTCAGGCCGTGTTCGAGCCTGTTAAAATGGCACGGGCGTGTGCAATGCCCGTGTGAGTTGTGCTCCAATTCTGCCAGATTGACACGGCCGTGTGGTCTGCCCGTGTGAGGAGGTCCAGGCCATGTTGATTTTGTACTTTTGTCTATTTTCTCCGTTTTTGCTCTCCTATACTCTCCTAAGTACAAAATATGAAATTAAAGCATTAGAAGCATCGAATTCACCAATTCTAATGAGAAATCATCCATAAAATGCATTAAAACATGGGGTAAAAATGAGTATAATTTATGGTTTATCAACGGCTTCATAGAGTACACCATAAAGACTTTACAGAATATGTCATATAGGCTTCATATAATATGCTACAAAGGCATCACAAAGAATTACATGTTTATTGTCTCATCGGGCCATCTCAAAGGATGCCATGGGGTTTCTCCCTTATGGTCTTATACATATATTTCCATGTTGTGATTTTCTAGTCCATCTTGGATCTCACTGAAGGCATAACCATAAGTATTTTTCATTCTTATACAACACCATTGGTTTGCAGCTACATGGTCTTACACATTCTCATGTCGTGTTCTACCAGCTTAGTTTACATCTCACTAGAAGTTACACCATGAGTGTCCTTGTTATCACCGGAATCTATTTGCCAGTTAACAATGTAGCTTCCTTACCGGAGGCATAAAAAATGGATGTTTGCTCGTCCAACACAGAATCTACTTATCTAGAATCATTTTTATACTTGACTAGTTTATATTCTCTTAACAAAGTTCACCTTTCCATACTTGATGTCACATGCATTTACATTACATATCATCTTATTCATACCCTAACTCATTTACCTCAATTGCGAACATGCAACAACATTACTTTGCTTCACACGCTTACCAATTATTCGTGATACTATAAACATGTGAATATCCAATATAAATTAACTTACATAAATTAGGATAAAGACTTACCTAATACACACCTATACTATAGTTTGGAGATCCAAAACCTTGAACCCAAACTAGCAATTGCTCGAAAGAACATGGAATTACTCGTATACCAAGTACATTCAACGCTCATGCAGGGCCTTCTATTTACTCCCTACTATATTTATGCTTCTTAACATCCTTACTCTTATGGAATTATAATATACAAAGCTATCATACTTACTAGATGGTTGAAATATCCACTGATTACTCCCAAAAATCTTAGCTCCTAGTCTAATAAATAAGAAGAGAATATTTGGGCTTAAAAAGAAGAACCTGAATGTAGAACAAAAGCAAAAAATCCATCTTGATGTTCCATTTATACCATATATATACTCAATTTCCCCTTAATGGATCATAACAAGTGTCGAATGTGTATAGAAATTTTCCTTTAAATGGCCTACAAGAACAAAAAGAAATATAAAATAGAATTTTGTACAGATGCTATTTGAACAGTCAACTCATTTGGCTCACAACCAAATCTCGTTACAAAACTTGCCTAGCTAGTGCTCAAGCAAACAATGCATACTATACCTTTGGCGGTAACCTTCACAAGGCTTTTCATTTGTCGTACTCTCTATTCATTTGAGGAATATTCTGAGATTAAATTCCTATTCATTTCTATGGGTGGATGCTCTATGTGCCAACTTTAGTTCACCAAAAGTCTGCAATTGGCAAACTATACTACTATAATGCACCAAAATAGGTAAAATTCATCTCTACTCACCTTTTTTGTATCCGCCAAATTTGGGGTGTTACAACTCTCCTATTCTTAATGAAAATTTCATCCTCAAAATTTTTATCATCTTGAAAATCCCCAAAACGAAAGTTGGATAGCTTATTCTCCGCGCCAGGCGTATAATACAGATTGAGGGAATGCCCTACACAGTCCTATCAACTTCTATTTGGTGGTATACACTATGGGAATCCCAATTGCAAAAATGCCAACAGTTAGTTTTAATTGTCGGATTCTAAGCTTAATGGGTACTCCCTTGATTTCAAATGTTTCTTAACCTCAGTCTTGACAAGTGTCAAATTGAAATTAGAGGATTCGAACAGTTAACCCAAATTTTTAAACTTCCCATGGACGTTTGGTTTTTTAGAGACATTAAAACTTAAACACTTTTCCGAAGCTTTTGTTATATCATTGGAACCTTATATATCCTTCTGTCAAAGCTTCCCATTTCTCTCGTCTTCGGCTTTCATTTTCCTTCAAAGGTAATTTTTCCCTTTCCTTTTTCTTTCATTTCTAAAACACAATATGGTTCGAACCACCATACGAGGGAGAGGTTGTGGCCAGATTAGAAGGAACAACTGTCCTAGAGGTCCAGTTACATTCAGACTCGAAGGTCTTGATGACATCCCATCACACACGAATGCTCTGATGTATGAATGTAGTACTACTAAAAAAGAATTAAATCGGTACTTAAGAGCATAAGGCATCCTTCAACCAAAGCTTGCCTATGAATTCCAACAACACAAGGGTATCATCTAAGTGACAATACTAGAGGTTTCATTCTTTCGCTCATTTTTCTAGTGGCAGGTTTCCATCTACCTGTCCACCCCTTCTTCTACTTAGTACTCTACTGTGAAGACATCACAATAGGACAACTATCTACTTTATCCTAGTGGACATTGGTGGCCTCCTTTATAGAATGTTGTATGCACAATGAGCCACCAATGTTAGGTGTATTCCAAAAGATTTACCAGTTGAAGGTAAAGAGACAGGGTGCCTCAATCGGTAACGCCCACTTCAGAACACGTCTGGGCTATAAGCATATAGTATAGAATTGGGATTTGAATATTTATCTAAAGAAAGAGAAATTTGTAAAGGTTGTTTACAAGCTAGAAATTGGTTTCGACTTCCCTACTCAATGGTTCCTTCCTCGAGAAAACATCTTTTTACAAAGTCTACTTGTTGACTCAGTTGTTGTATTAAACCATTGTAAACAGTTAAGGAAGCACGTAACAGAATTGGTGGAAACTGTCTGAGTTAGGAATGCTTTCCAATATTACCTATAAGAGATCAACCCAAATGGTCGTCAAGAAAATGACCTTCTTCAATGAGCGGATTCTTATAATGTTCATTTTACTTCGGTGGCTTGGCCTTACAATACACGTAGTGATCTGGCATGAGTTTTAGTAGGGGCATGAGGGAACCTCCCTTCTTCTTTTACGACACTTGTGGACTACATCCACATCACTAGAACATAATAAATATTGGTACACCTTCTACTTCTTCTTCTAGTCGGGCTAACTCACCTATTAATGGTGTAGGGTCTTCTTTGAATTCTCATACCACTATGCCTATTCCAACAATCATGGGCATTTCAACCATACTGGATGAAGCTTGGGAAAGCAAAGGTGCCAATACTGCTCCACCTAAGAAAATAGCAGTTAAGAAAACCCAAACGAGACCAAGGGTAGAGAGGAGCAACCAAGACTCTGAGGATAGTGAATGGCCATAGTTTCTTAGACTCAAAAAAGGGTTATCTATTCCGATTATGAATACTTCTCATATTCATGCCCTTCCTCTTGCACCAACCATACCAATGGAGTCCATTTTGCAAATTCCAAATCCACGCCACAAATCCTCCATTGGCTAAGGTTCCAACAGAAACCAGATACCCAATTCAGCCAGTGGCTCCTATTAGTTCTCTAGCTCATGGATGCTTCCACGGGTGAAACAAGTGAGTTTTTCCCTTGGTGAAATGTACAAAGTTAGGGCCATCTCCTATCTCACTAAGTGCCATCTACCAACAGCAAAACAACATAGTGCCTCAATAGGTAAAAGAGGCTTTCTCTTTTTATCTTTTTTCAAATCCTTAATTATATCCCTTTTCCATACTGATGAAGTCTTCCAAAGCTCTATGAGTAGAATTCGAGCTTATGAATTAGGCCCTCTAAAAAGTCTGCGAGTAATATGGTGCTAAGGTATTGAGCTTGGAGGAGGCTATAAAATCCGGTGAATAGTTCTTGGCTCAGCTACACCAAAGCCATAAAAATGATTAGACCCAAATCGAGAAACTCAACTCATTTGTCCTAGCTTGGAAAAATAAGTATAAGAATATAGAGACCAAATAAGTATAACTTGGTTTTTCTTTCCCAAGTGATTATTGGCCTTATGAATATAAGTTAGTTAGATTTTAAATTCCTTTACATAGATTTTAAATTCCTTCACAATATCTCTACTGAGTTCCTGAACTTTAAAGTCTATAACCCCAAGGGTGAATACTTGGAAAATTTCTAGAGTGAGTGGAAACTAGCATTTGGCTTCTTCATTTACACTAGCCTAAAGTAGAGGATGAAGAAGAGGACTTAAAAGCACTATAGATTTGGAGAAAGCCCCTGAGTAGTGCCCTCAAATAGAAGAAGTCCCTACAAAACCAACCGATCAACCATCTAAAGGAGGGAAGTAAGGATTTTCTATTTTTTGTACTTAACGTCCTTGTTTTCTTTTGTACAGGCATTCCTACCTTTTTAATGAAGTTAGTATTTCCCTTTTCCTCTGTCTCTCATACCTTAATTATCAATAATGTACAAGAGTATATGGCATAGATAAAATTCTTTTACTTACCTGAGGGACTAAGCTAGATCTAGTGTATTATACATACACGGCTAATTAGAAACACGAAAATATATAAACTATTTCAGCACCTTTTGATCACTAATTCATGAGGTTTCTTAGTAAATTTTTTAGAATTTTATATTTTAATTATAAAATAATTAATTTGTAGTATATTTATAAAAAAAATTAATTTTATTTATTTTTATAGTAAATTTGAACAATTTGATCTATTTTCAACAGTTTTGCACAAATGGTGAAAAATCGACTCTGCAGTCACCTTGTGAAGATTAGACCATTGAAGCACTTTTAGTATCAATTGACCCAAGAGTATGGCTGATTATTTTCCAACCATGGATTGCTCAACTGTACTCCTTGAACACATTTAATAATTTTTTTTGATCTAGCACAAATTAGGTTAAAATTCAATTATAGCCTGAAGAAAAAAAAGAGCCCATATGTGCTAAGGAAAGAGGACTAATCCACTATGAAAATGGCAATGTAAACCATTCAAATTAGTTTACTGAAACATATTATTTTAGATGAATTTTACACTTGCATATCAGCCCTTGAACTATCCCTAAGTGCCGTTCAAACCCCTCCCCCATTCAAGCATCCTATTTTTAGCTACCAGCAAAAAATAGAAAATTTAAGTCAACCACTCATTCCACCTAGCTTGCTCGACCATGGGAAGGGGGATTGGCTGCCATTTTTAGCTAATTTTAGTTGTCCTCTCCAACTATAAAAAGCCCCCTTCACTCTCTCATTTTTCATCCCTTCACACATCATTCTCTCTTTTCTCTCTTCCAATTCCTTTTCTTATTTTCCCATTTTCTTTGTCTTCCTTCCCTTGTCAATTTCCCCTCTTGAAAAAGAGGTAGCATGCTTCTTGGAGTAACAGCATTCAAGTCTTCGTGAAGGCTTTAGATCGACTGAACGAGCAGAGAAGAAGAGAAGCACACTAGTCTGGCTATGAAGAAACACTAGGATTTGTTCTCTAATTCCCTTCTCTTTATTTTTCTCATTTATGTTATGATAATGAACATGAATATTTGCTGTGCTGTTGTTCTTGAATTAATTAAAATGACTTATTTCTTTCATGTTACATTACTTGCATTCTGTCCACTTAGATTTTAATTTTTTTTGTCTTGTTATTAGGGCTTGGTAAATTGTTTAATTAAATAAAATTATGCTTATGTTATGCTTGCATTTTAATTGTAAGGTAACAATTAAATTAATTATTAAACAGATTGAAATTGTAATTAATTGACACACTATTTAATTGATGCATGTTTAATCTTCTAAGGTAGATGGGGGTTAGATTAGCAACGGTATTAAACAATACATTATCCTTGCATAACTTGAAAGATTATTGTGATTAAATTGTTTCAATATAGACATATATTGTTACCTCACTTAATCTTATACTTGCTTATAAAAATTTAACTAATTGTTTGAATTGACATAGAGATATGTTCAAGAGATTAATGTGTTTAGTAAGTTAGTATGTGCATTAGTTAACAAGATACCAAGTTTTCGTGAATTTATTCGTAACAACATGAACATAGTTTCAATATTTCTAAGTTAAACAATAAAATTAATCTAACACATTTATGTCATATTGACTAAAACTTATTGATTAAACCTTATTCTTTTCTTAGTTAAAGTGGTTGAGTGGTTATGTGGCTTCTCAAATAATTAATAGCTATGATTTCTATTTCCTTCAGGCTGGATGTAAAGGCAAGTTTAGAGAAATCATCAATCACAAACGAGTAGAATGGCACGATGGGTGTTGGACCAATACAGACAGAAACAAATTACAGAGAGCCCATTGGTGTATATTGATTGAGCTAGTGCATGAGTCCGGTAGCAAAACCTAACATCTGTACATAAGGCTATTGCTAATTCTACATAGTGTATACTTCACTAGCCAGTTCATTACAAGTACAAAGATAAGTTTAGCAAGTGCTTAAAGCACTCTGAGGACTAGAAATTTAGGAAAGCAAAGTCAATATAGCGAAACAGACAACTCCGTGTCGCAACATTGTAGGCAGTAATGAAGAATTTCAAAAATCAACTCGATGTAGTGATATCAATAACATTTTTTGCGACATAGAAGACAGTTTCTCAAACTTTCAAAACTGCAGGGTGTGTTGCGACAACAAACCCCAGTGTAGTGACATGTGCAAACTACTAGGGATGGCACGAGATAGAACCCCTGTGTCACAACAATGTCATAATTTTTTATAGGCTCAACCCAACCTATTTCCTGACCCAATTATACATCCATTAATTTACTCAATTTTTAACCCTTACAACCCTCACTTTTAATACCAATGCACCTTAAACTCACATTCTTAACTCCTTTCAACGCTGATAGCACTAGAAAGAACATAACTTTTTCCCCTACTTATTGGTCAAATTGTTCCCATTTAGTTATCCTTAGCATACATTTTAGCATTTTCAGTTTAGTAAATTGTATTTTATAACTCAGGAATCCTAGCCTATTTTATCCCTAATTTTGCTATCTTATTATATTAATGTTGTTGCATGAGTTAATTCCAAATTGCGTCCAGAATTGTCACCGCATGTAACATCCTGATTTTCGGATTTATTCGCAGTTTTCAATATTTTGTGAAGATTTTAAAATCTTGTATTTGGATGTGAAATTAATATTTTGAGTAGGTAAATGGGCTTATAGAAGGCCCATGTGTTGGCCAAAACCCGGTTGAATTTTTGAATTTTTGGACTTAGGAGTTAGGGGTTCTGGCTAAGTGGCCCTTAAGTGGAGTGATGGGTAAATTGCATCACAAAAAGAGCCTTGGTAAAGTGGCCAGGGTGACGCCACTAGGCTCCTAAAAAGGTGGCGTGTGGAGCTTTGAGGGAGGCATGGGATCGATTCCCTGTGTTGAAAATGGATGCATTTATTTTTAAGTGCAGGAGGGGTAGTGTTGGAGTCCAGGTGGATTCTGCTAGAGGAGAGTTTGGATTAGTCCAAACGCTTAGATTAAAGAGTGATAAGGGGAGAGATTTAAGGGATTAGGAGAGAGGATAGGAGTTGGCCGAATATTAGGAATTGAAGGGGAAAAATCGGCAGAGGGTTTTGAGGTTAGTATTTCGGCACCTAGGGTATTGGGTGGTGCCGTCCTCTTCTGGTCAGACATCACAAGGTTTTCTTTTCTCTCTTTTTCCTCTCTAGCTGAAACTACCACCTCCCCTATTCTTCTTTTTCTATTTTTCTTCTTCAAAACCATTCATCAATTCTGCTGTTCATCAATACTTTTGCCAAATCCATAAAAGCCGAAATCCTGTGATCACTGCTTGTGCCGATTTCTTCAAAGGCAGGTCCTTCTATGTTCTTTTGTTTTATTAAATCTACGATTATCTTTTCTTAATCCTAGATACCTGACGGCAATTCTACTTCAAGGTCATAGCCTCATATCGTCATCCCCTTCACCACCCAAAAGCCGAAAGTACCATTGATTTAGGGGCTTATAGCCGAAACTTCTTCAACCCTTGGATTCGAGTTTTACCATTGTTCTAAGGATAAATCTGCACCGAATTACGTGGAAATCAAGTAGGAGGAAGGGGTAAGTACTTATCATCTCAGATCTGTTCTTATTTTACGATGTTAGGAAAAGCAAAAATCCCTAAAAAATTAGGGAGGCTGTCGATTTGAGCATAAGGCTTTAAGGGTTTGTAACTGATGTTTTCTTTCAGTGATTAGAGTCTTCTTAAGCGTGGGATCAAAAGCGTGAATCATTGGAACAATCGAATTCGGAGCTAGCTATCAATTTTGGCAAAAAGGTAAGGTTTCAAAGGTTTTTAGGGACATGGTTCGATCATGGATAAGTAAGTTTTGGGGTTTAGTGATTATGGTTTGTAAATAAGAACCGTGCTAATAAATTGTAGGACATCGAAAGGGATCTCAGTAGCAGTCGTCGCGAATCAGGTGTGTACCGAACACCCTTCCTTAGTTCAATTCGGCAAAAGCCAAAATGCCGAAATTCCGGCATTTCATAGGCATGTGAGTATGCGAATGCTCTCAAGACATAGAGTAATTGTTAGATCTGGCACCGCAAAGTGGTAAGTAAGTTCGTGTGACGTTTTAACGTACTTCGGAAAAAGAGGGCCTCGATGGGCCAAATTTGGGCCCAATGGGCTTACGGACCAATAAGGGTAAGAGATGGGCAAAGTAGCGTGTTAGTTAGATGGTGGGGCCAAATTGCATAAAACGGCTAAAAATTACTGAAATAACGTGTGTAGTTGCGTAAGTACGAAATTACCCCTAAAGAGCATAATTACCAAAATACCCCTAGGGTTTAAATTGGCTAAACTGCATGATTGATTAATACTGTATTGTACATGATATGCTTTATTAATATCTGTTGCATGGGATTGGGGTAATTGATGGAGGAAGTATTGAAAGTGGTTCATCCACGTACTGGAGGCTTTGCCTCAACTTACTGATATTTGAGCAGCGTGGCTGCAACTGTGGAGTGTAGGGCTGGGTGGGTTGAGATATTCCCCACATGGAGTGTAGGGTTGGTACGGGGCAGTGTAGCGGTTGGTGGGTTGAGTAGTCTCCCCAGTTGGGCTTGCATTCATTACTACTGTTGTTACTTATGTTACTGAACTGGGCCTATGGGCCACACTGTTATGTTAAAAAGGGCTAAGGCCTTGCTACTGTATTCTGAAAAGGGCTTCGGTCCACTATGTACTGTTATCTGAATAGGGCTTAGGCCCAATGGGCTTGAGCTGATTTGGGCTTTGGATGGGTTTCTATATACACTGAGTTTTCCCAAACTCACCCCTTCCTCTTCCATCCTTGCAGGTGAGCCCTAGTTGGTAGACTTGGAGCTGGGCGGGATTCAGAGTGGCCATGAAGATTGATTGCCGATTTTAAATAAGTCTAGCATTTAATTTGGATTATTTTTATTATGCTTAAAGTTGCAATAAGGCCGCTCTTTTTAATTAATATTATTTTGGGGATTATTAAACTGGTTAGCACTAGGGTTCGTTTTATAAAAACTACTCATTTTTAAAAGATCACGATGACGCACAAAGTTTCCGCAAAGTAAATGTTTTTCCAAGAAAATTAATATTTTAAGCAAACGTTTTTCAACCTTAATCATTTTCTTAAGATGGACATAACCAAACGGTTTTCTCCAAATTATACGAGATGGTAGAGTGTGGCAATGGCGGTGTGTATGTCTAGGATTGGATCTGAAGGGAGCTTGGTACTTAAGCAGTCCGATGGACTCACCTCCTCTCTTTCCTGGTTTCCTACCTGGTGCACAGCTTCCATTCACTTTAACCTACTTTTAAAAGTGTCTTTTGCAACACCAACTAAGTTTTTCCAAACTAAGTAATACGGCATGTTTTGAACGCTTCGATGTGGCGCATCAGATCTGGTCATAACGTTTAGGCCGGGTTTGGGGTGTTACATTTAGTGGTATCAGAGCCTGGTTGCAACAACTCGGCTGTGGATCGGGTCCAAAAATCTTTTTAAAAAAAAGAAAAAAAAAAGAGTTTTTTTCTATAAGTTTTTCAAAGATGTTCAAAGTTTTTCTATTGAACGAGGTTAAATCAATAGTTTTAAAATGAAAGTGTTTTCAAATGAAATCTTTTTATTTTCGGTAAACAAAAACATGGGTTTTTTTTATGGACTGATAAAGAAGTGGCACACTGAATCCCCGGCACCAAGTCTGTAAGTGTTCTTTTTCTGCTTTAAATATTTATATGGAACTGGATTGGAAATAATACTGTAGATAGTACTGAGCCTTAGAGATAGTGCTATTGATAATGTAGTACTAGGGCTACAAAACTGGGACCGTAGCTAAATTGTGATTGCGCGAAAATAACTCTGAAACTCAATCTGTTCATAAGACATTCTGTAATAAACAGTGGAACCAGTAAACTAATGTCATAAAATTCGTAATCAGATAAATCGTTATGAGTACAAGGGCTACTCGAGGAAGAGGCCGTGGTCGAGGCCGAGGTAGCACTCAATCTGGATCTGCGTCATCTGAACACATGCCAGCTGGCGAGGTACGTCCACCACCGGTTAATGAAAATGGGCCATATAATCAGGCCGCAGGGGATGACGCTTTGTCTTAGGCCATGTTGAGGGTTTTGGAAAGGGTGGCCGGAGCTAACGTCGGGCCCATGAATAGGGGGTCCATTTCTGAACGACTTCGGGCCAACGGAGCTGAGATTTTTAGGGGCATATCTGGAGTGGCCCCAAATGTGGCTGAGTACTGGTTGGAAGCCACAGAGCGAATCATGGATGACCTGGACTGCTCAGTAGAACAGAAGTTGAAAGGGGCGGTTTCGTTACTGCGGGATGAAGCATATCAGTGGTGGATTACTGTGAGAGAGGGTACCTCAGCGGAGAGGGTAACATGGGAGCTGTTCAAACAGACCTTTAAGGCAAAATATGTTGGAGCTAGCTATGTGGATGCACGCAGAAAGGAGTTCCTGAATCTGACTCAGGGAAATAAGACCATTGCTGAATATGAGGCGGAGTTTCTACGATTGAGTCGGTATGCTAATGGCATCATTTCCACCGAATACGAGTGCAGCGTTCGTTTTGAGGATGGCCTCAGAGATGAGTTAAGGGTGCTCATAGCTCCGCAGAGAGAGTGAGATTTCGCTGCACTGGTAGAGAAGGCTAAGATAGCCGAGGAGGTGAAGCAAACCGAACGGAGGAATCGTGATAAGGATCGGAATCGGTTCAGGAGGGATGATGAACCAGCGGGTGCTGCAAATCGAAATGTTAAGAGAGCTAGGATGGAGGAACCGGTTCGAGCAGTTCCGGTGAACACAGGTAGACCGCAAGCTTGTGGGGATTGCGGCAGAATGCATCAAGGAGAGTGCTGGAAGCATTCTGGGGCTTGTCTTCGTTGTGGGTCTAAGGAGCATAGGATTAAGGATTGTCCTAGGAGGGCCACTCAGGCTCAGGTGGCCGAACAAGGGGCTGTGCGACCGGCTCAACCTGTGAGGGATGGACCGCCGCTGCCAAGAGGTCGTGGACAAGGTCGCGGTGGTAATGGCCGTGGATGTGGGGCACCCGGCAGGGGTATTGGTAACGCGGATGCTCGTCAGCCAGCTTTGGTGTATGCTGCTCGTCGCCGCGAGGAGGGTGACGCACCTGATGTCATAACTGGTACGTTTTTTATCTATGGTGTACCTTATACTGCTCTGATTGATGTGGGATCAACCCATTCATATGTGGCACATAACATTTCTGGGGCACTGGGTGTGCACTTCGAGGAGACTGTATGTGGGGTGTCTGTGATAAGTCCTTTAGGTCATTCGGTTAAGGTAGAGAAACTCTTCAAGGAGGTGCCTCTGGAGATTCAAGGCAGGGTTTTCTGTGGGGATTTGATGGAGTTACTGTTAGAAGAATTCGATTTGATACTAGGGATGGATTGGTTGACCAAGCATAAGACAACTTTAGATTGTGCAGCTAAGAGGATGGTGTTAAGGACTGTCAATGATGAAGAGGTAATGATTATTGGAGAACGAAGGGATTACTTATCCAATATAGTATCGGCGTTGAGGGCTGAGAAACTGATGCGTAAGGGATGCGAGGCATATCTGGCTTTGGTAAGCCAAGCTGAAGCGGAGGATCTGACCGTGGAGACCATCAGAACTGTTAGGGAATTCCGGGATGTTTTTTCCGGAAGAGCTTCTTGGATTACCTTCGAATCGGGAAGTTGAGTTTGGAATCGATTTGTTGCCTGGAACAGCTCCAGTATCTATTGCACCCTATAGGATGGCACCGAAGGAGTTAGTGGAACTGAAGGCTCAAATTCAAGAGTTGTTAGACAGAGGCTTCATTAGGCCTAGTGTGTCTCCTTGGGGAGCACCGGTCCTATTTGTGAAGAAAAAGGATGGAGCGATGCGCATGTGCATCGATTATCGCCAGTTGAACAAACTGACGATTAAGAATAAGTATCCACTGCCAAGGATTGACGATCTGTTCGATCAACTGAGGGGAGCTTCGGTATTCTCCAAAATCGATCTTCGTTCTGGATACCATCAACTAAGGGTTAAAGAAGGGGATATTCATAAGACAACATTTCGAACTCGATATGGACATTATGAGTTTGTGGTCATGCCGTTTGGGCTGACGAACGCACCTGCAGCTTTTATGGATCTGATGAACCGAGTATTCCAACCTTACTTGGATCGGTTCGTAGTCGTCTTTATCGACGATATCCTGGTATACTCTGAAATGAAGGCGAAGCATGATGAGCATCTCCGTATTGTGCTGCAAGTGTTAAGGGAAAAGGAGCTATATGCAAAATTCAGCAAGTGTGAATTCTGGTTGAAGGAGGTAACTTTCCTAGGGCATGTGGTCTCTGCCGAGGGGATTAAGGTGGATCCTCGTAAAATTGAAGCAATTCTGGAATGGAAGCCACCTAGGTCAGTATCGGAAATTCGGAGTTTCCTAGGGTTGGCAGGTTACTACAGAAGGTTTGTGGAAGGTTTCTCGGTGATGGCGGCACCCTTGACAAAACTCATAAGGAAAGGAGTACCATTTGTCTAGACCGAGAAACAGCAAAAAGCTTTTGATCGGTTGAAAACGGTATTGACCGAAGCATCAGTGTTGATTTAAGGAAGGACTTTACTGTATACAGCGATGCGTCGCATGTGGGGTTAGGTTGCATACTAATGCAAGAGGGCAAGGTGGTCGCTTATGCATCGCGACAGCTTAAGGCTCATGAGGTGAATTACCCTACGCATGATTTGGAGCTAGCAGCGGTGATTTTTGCGTTAAAAATTTGGAGACACTACTTATATGGGGAAAAGTGCATCATATACACAGATCATAAAAGCCTAAAGTATCTGTTGACTCAGAAGGAGTTGAACCTTAGGCAACGTAGATGGGTGGAGTTGCTTAAGGATTACGACTGTTCGATAGAGTACCACCCAGGAAAAGCTAATGTGGTGGCGGATGCGTTGAGTCGAAGGGTTGTTACTGACTTGAGAGCCTTATTCGCACGTTTAAGTCTGTACAACGATGGAAGCTTGTTGGCAGAACTGCAGGTAAGGCCTGCTTGGACTGAGTAGATTAAGGAAAAATAGTTGAAGGACGATTCGTTAGCTCTTCGGTTCCAGCAAGTTAAGAGTGGTGAGAACGAGGATTTTGGGTTGAACAGTGAAGGAGTTCTGTGCTTTCGTGGAAGGGTTTGTATTCCAAAGGACCCTGAATTGAGGCAATTAATTCTAAAAGAGGCTCATGGTGGACTCTGTGCCATGCATCCTGGAGGGAATAAGTTATATCGAGACTTGCGAGAGGTGAACTGGTGGCCCGGATTAAAACGAGAAGTGACTGAATTTGTTGGGAAATGTTTGACGTGCCAGCAGGTTAAGGCTGAGCACCAATTGCCTTAGGGATTATTGCAACCTATGAAAATTCCGCTATGGAAGTGGGAAAGAGTAAAAATGGACTTTGTGAGTGGGTTACCTTTGACACCCACCAAGAAAGATTCGGTGTGGGTAGTTGTGTATAGGTTAACAAAATCTACTCATTTCATACCTGTTCGTACCGACTACTCACTGCAAAAGTTGGCCAAGTTATATGTGGCGGAGGTAGTGCGACTGCATGGGGTGCCAGTGTCAATAATTTCTGATCGAGACCCTAGGTTTACATCTCGGTTTTGGTGGAAGTTGCAGGAAGCGTTGGGTACACGATTGGATTTTAGCACCGCTTTTCACCCACAGACAGATGGACAGTCAGAAAGGGTTATTCAGGTTTTGGAAGATATGTTAAGAGGTTGTATCATTGATTTTTGTGGAAGTTGGGAGGACTACTTGCCGTTGGCGGAGTTTGCTTACAATAACAGCTATCAAGCAAATATTCAGATGGCACCATATGAAGCGCTTTATAGGCGAAGATGTTGTACGCCGACGTGTTGGACAGAGTTGGGTGAACGACGAGTGCTTTGATCGGAATTGGTGGCAGACACTTAAAGCAAGGTTAGGCTGATAAGGGATCGGTTAAAGGAGGCATCCGATAGACAGAAGTCGTATGCAGATCTGAAGCGCAAGGAGATTGAGTTCGCTGTTGGGGATATGGTTTTCTTGAAGGTTTCCCCTTGGAAGAAAATTTTGAGATTTGGTAAGAAGGGTAAGTTGAGCCCACGGTTTATTGGGCCTTACCGAATTGTTAATCGGGTTGGACCAGTGGCTTATCTGCTAGAGTTACCACCAGAACTGCATCGTATCCACGACGTTTTTCATGTATCCATGCTGAGGCGGTATCGATCTGACCCAACTCATATCATATCAGTTACAGAGATCGAGGTGCAGTCAGATTTAACTTTCGAAGAGGAACCTGTGCAAATACTTGATCGTGACATCAAGGTGTTGAGAAGGAAATCAGTTCCACTAGTGAAAGTACTTTGGAGAAACCATGGCAAAGAAGAAGCTACTTGGGAGACTGAGGAGGTTATGCGTCAATAGTACCCTCAACTGTTCTAATAAGGTAAAATTTCGAGGCTGAAATTTCTTTAAGGAGGGTAGAGTTGTAACATCCTGATTTTCGGATTTATTCGCGGTTTTCAATATTTTGTGAAGATTTTAAAATCTTGTATTTGGATGTGAAATTAATATTTTGAGTAGGTAAATGGGCTTATAGAAGGCCCATGTGTTGGCCAAAACCCGGTTGAATTTTTGAATTTTTGGACTTAGGAGTTAGGGGTTCTGGCTAAGTGGCCCTTAAGTGGAGTGATGGGTAAATTGCATCACAAAAAGAGCCTTGGTAAAGTGGCCAGGGTGACGCCACTAGGCTCCTAAAAAGGTGGCGTGTGGAGCTTTGAGGGAGGCATGGGATCGATTCCCTGTGTTGACAAATGGATGCATTTATTTTTAAGTGCAGGAGGGGTAGTGTTGGAGTCCAGGTGGATTCTGCTAGAGGAGAGTTTGGATTAGTCCAAACGCTTGGATTAAGGAGTGATAAGGGAAGAGATTTAAGGGATTAGGAGAGAGGATAGGAGTTGGCCGAATATTGGGAATTGAAGGGGGAAAAATCGGCAGAGGGTTTTGAGGTTAGTATTTCGGCACCTAGGTTATTGAGTGGTGCCGTCCTCTTCTGCTCAGGCATCACAAGGTTTTCTTTTCTCTCCTTTTCCTCTCTAGCCGAAACTACCACCTCCCCTATTCTTCTTTTTCTATTTTTCTTCTTCAAAACCATTCATCAATTCTGCTGTTCATCAATACTTTTGCCGAATCCATAAAAGCCGAAATCCTGTGATCACTGTTGTGCCGATTTCTTCAAAGACAGGTCCTTCTATGTTCTTTTGTTTTATTAAATCTACGATTATCTTTTCTTAATCCTAGATACCTGACGGCAATTTTACTTCAAGGTCATAGCCTCATATCGTCATCCCCTTCACCACCCAAAAGCCGAAAGTACCATTGATTTAGGGGCTTATAGCCGAAACTTCTTCAACCCTTGGATTCGGGTTTTACCATTGTTCTAAGGATAAATCTGCACCGAATTGTGTGGAAATCAAGTAGGAGTAAGGGGTAAGTACTTATCATCTCAGATTTGTTCTTATTTTACGATGTTAGGAAATGTCGAAATCCCTAAAAAATTAGGGAGGCTGTCGATTTGAGCATAAGGCTTTAAGGGTTTGTAACTGATGTTTTCTTTCGGTGATTAGAGTCTTCTTAAGCGTTGGATCAAAAGCGTGAATCATTGGAACAATCGGATTCGGAGCTAGCTATCGATTTTGGCAAAAAGGTAAGGTTTCAAAGGTTTTTAGGGACATGGTTCGATCATGGATAAGTAAGTTTTGGGGTTTAGTGATTATGGTTTGTAAATAAGAACTGTGCTAATAAATTGTAGGACATCGAAAGGGATCTCAGTAGCAGTCGTCGCGAATCAGGTGTGTACCGAACACCCTTCCTTAGTTCAATTCAGCAAAAGCCGAAATGCCGAAATTCTTTTATCTTCTTTGAATTAGACGAAGATAATTTTCCCAGTTGTTTTTACTCGAGTCCTAAACCTCTGAATTTGCCTTTTTCTTTGATTTGCTAAGATCTTCCACTTTCTGCATTCTGTCTACTAACACAACAAATTTTTTCAACTCTAAAATTCCAACAATAAATAGGATGTCTTCATTCAAGCCCTCTTCGAATCGGGTGCACATCACGACTTCTGATGGAATACATTCCTGAGTATACTTACTAAGCCTGATGGACTACCTCTCATATTCAGCTACAGTTTTATGGCCTTGCTTTAGTTCAAGGAGCTCTTTCCGCTTCTTATCAAGATATCATTGGCTGACATATTTGAAAGAAATCTCAATTTACACAATCTTTCGGTACCAAAATTCTAGCCAGAATTTAGCCTTTTCTAAATCGTCCTCAACCTTACCATGAAGTTCTTCAGCCCTGTATTTATGAATTTTATCAACAGGAGACTTGTTTATACCTACTTCTGTACCTTGCAGAATAGGGGGAATTTGTTGAGATACAGGAGTAAATAGAGGTTATTGAGCCATCAGATTAGTTCTCATAAAGTCAGTAAACCATTCTGACATCATATTCAAGAAAGCTTCACATGCTTCACTTCTTCGGCCACCAGAAATGAGCTCACTATGAACTATACCATGAATCGAAGTTGGTATATTACTCTAAACCTCATCATAATTTTCTGAATTATGTTCATACATCATATTTGATCTATATCAATTACACAAGACAAAAATTTTCAAGCCAGGAGACATCACACTATCACAGGTTATATAATGGCATGTATTTCTAAACTTTATACTTACTACGTTTAGTCTAAGAACTAACTAAACCATAACTCTAATACCATTAAATGTAGCATCCCTAACGCATCTCCATTACCGAATTAGGGTTACGGAGAGTCACATTACAATTCAAAACATTTAAGTTCAAACAAAATATTTATTCAATTTAAAATCTAACATTCATAAAAAAGTTTCGTTTATAACATAAAATACAATTACGGACCTTAAACTGGACCTACGGGGCCCTAAAAATGGTTTGGGAACATCCAAGAATCATTTTGAAATAAAACAGAAAAATTTTGAAAAAATTTAAAATTTTGAAAATAGGGGTCACACAGCCATGTGACCAGTTCATGTGACATAGCCTAGGCTGTGTGGCTTGATAACATGGATGTGTGGTCAACTGTGTTCAAATCGAAGTATTAGACACATGGTTGTGTCCAACCCATGTGGGTATTTGAAATAGGGTCACACGGTCGTGTCGTAGGTCGTGTGCTAAACCTTATATGCATTCGAAGTTTAGTTACACAATCGTGTGCCAAACCATGTGTACATTCAAAATTTGGTCACATAGTCGTGCCGCCAAGCAATGTAACTCTCTTTGACAATGTGATTCATCTTGAAGTTAAAATTTTAATGGCACACGGCCATGTGGTGTGGCCGTGTATGGAACACAGTTGTGTGACAGCCCATGTCCTAAGCCGTGTACTTCACAAATTACCCCTAATAGAAGCCAATTCAAACCTAATTGCTTGGGCACCAAACCAAACCAATTCAATTCAAAATACCTTCATATGATTTAAACACATTCAAAGACATCAAAACATGCCAAAAATCAGTCAACCAAGGTGTCTAACCAGTCTGCCCTCATTGACACCACAATTTATAAACGAAATCAAACACTTATCAAACATCAAACTAATTTCTAATTAGATTCATCATGAGAAAAATAATCATATAGCTAAATTTCCATCCAACCCTACCATTTAAGTCTATTTCCAAGAATCCTAAAATTCCAACTCAAACTATACACAAATATCCTATTCCAATCCATACCTTAAACAACTTATATTTTTGTACATCATCACAAGCATTAAGTAAAAACCCTAAAGTATTTGCAACCAATTCATTAGATCAAGTTACCAAACCTATATACATAACCACAAAATATTACAAAATCAAGTACCAAACCTAAACAACATGGACATACAAACCAAAAGTCCTAGTACATGCCATTCATAACCAACATCCAACATAACTCAAAATATCTACCAAAGTAAGAGATAGATAGTGTGTATGCTCCAAATTGAACTTCAAATATACTAGGCTTCACAAAATCTACAAGAAAAACACAATATCTAAGCATGATATGCTTAGTAAGTCAATTATATGTAAACATAACTTAATTAATAAATTTTCTTTACATAAGGCATACATGATCGCAAATCAAACTTCTGTATTCATAATTTCTTATTGACAATACAAACATTAGACATAGACATAATAACCATTCCATTGACATCCTTTTCAATATTTCCGTGCCATGGTATCATTTCGCCAAGGTCTTACACTGTAACAGCCCGATTTAGGGCCAAAACGGAATAGTGGTTTTGAAACCACAAATTTGAGATAGAAATAATAGTTTTATTATCATTTTAAGGTATGTGGCCTGATTTCATGACTGTGTGAAAATTTTGTTTAGAAATTTTATCGATAGAGGGTTCAATTTGATATTTAGGACTAAATTGCAAAAGTTGTAAAATGTGTGTTCTAGTTCACAAAAGTACTAAGTACTTGTGAGTAATGGGTTTTTAAAGTGGAGGTCCTTGTATAGTAATTAGACCATTATACTGGTTTGGGCAAAAATACCTAAAGGAAGATAAAACATCATAGTTTTTAATGAAGGGTAATTTAGTCATTTGGTAAATAAAACAATAAAATAGGAAAACAAAGCCAAAATTTGGTATCATCTTCATCAAGTTAGCCGAAACTCTCATAGACACCATATCTAGGGTTTTTCCAAGCTTTCAAGCTCAATAGTAAGTGCATTCAAGCCCCGTTTTTAATGTTCTTTACATTTTTGAAATCCTCGTAGCTCGGTTTACCTATTTCTACCATTATTTCGAGTTAGGGTTTATGTTTAAAAATTTACCCATGAATGATATGCGTGTATTTGATGCTTGATGGTAGAATATGAATGTTTAAGGTTAGGAGAACAAACTTTTCTAAGCGATTATTAGCGAAAACGAGCAAAACGGTATAATCGGTAAAAATACCTAATGCTCATAAGTACATGATAGAGTGAGAATTTAATGTTGTTATAGAAGAGAAAAATGTTCAGCATGTCATAAAACATAAGAATAAGGGCTGAAATTAAATTTCTGAGCCTAGGGGCAAAATCATAATTTTGTAAAAGTTAGGGGGCAAAAATGTAATTTTTTCATAATGTGATTTTTGGATTGAAATAAATAGTATGAGTGTTAAATGAGCTAAATGTTTTGTTATAGATCTAGAAAGGCATGGAATCGCCCTCAAACGGGGGAACGAAAAAGTTTTGGACTAAATTGCAAAATTTTCATATTTTTCACCGAAGTAAGTTGTATGTAAATAATACATTAAATTCACTTACATTTTTGTATTTCATCCTATTTTATATATTTTAGTTGATTTTTGAATCATAAATTTACGATTGGAAGAATGAAAATAAGTAATAGTGAGAGAAATCCCGGTTGAACTTTCAGAAAGATTAAATAATGTAGATGAAATGTAGCTAGGTCACATGTATGGTGCTGAGTGCACATCATGTGTACAAGAGAGCTACGAGATACTATGTAGTAGCTAGGTCACATGTGTGATACGAGATGTGTCCCATGTAGACAAGAGAGCTACGGAAGAGGATAAATGTAGCTAGGTCGCATGTGTGATTCCAAGTGAAAGACACCATGTAGACAAGAGAGCTACGAGATAAATTGGCTAGGTCACATGGGTGGTACTAAGTGTTCACCATGTGTACAAGAGAGCCGAATTATATGAAATATGATGGTGGAGCAGTGTGCTGAAACCACCAAGTATCAAGGATTGATCCGAATTGTTCAACGGGATGATTTTATAGTGACATTGTAATCATGAACCTAAACTTGTCATGTATGAAATGTGGTGAAAGTGAATGGTGATATGTAGGCTAAATGAGGTAAATACAAAGAAAGTGTGAAAGAGTGAATTAGCAATAATACTATTTTAGACAGTTGTAGTAACGTGAATTTGAAAAATCACCAAAAATAGTAGGATTTTAGTTAGAGGCTGAATGAGATATGAATTTAAAGCTTAATGAGTCTATTTTCATGTAAAAGAAACAGAGAAAATAAAAGAACTCTATATTTTAATATATTTATATTTGTAAGTGATTTGCTCAGAATGACTATGTGATCCCCTGTTCTAATTTTGAAAAATCATTAAATATTATAAAAAACTAATCAAGAAATATAGTTTATTTGTACAGATTACTCATTGAGTCTAGTTTTAAATGAAACAAATTTCATGGCTATTTGAATTGTGTACTGGGAGAAATTCAATTCGTAGTGAACAGAGGTCAGATCAGCCGAGCTGTATAACAGGGGAAATTTTAACTAATAAACTCTATTAATTGGATGGACCAAAAATTCTAGAAAAAACTTAATAAGAAATAATATGAGTCTAGATTCAGGAAAATTTTACAGATTTGAATTTCAAGTTTTGTAACTCGGGTTATGATTTATTTAGTGAGTATGACGCAGTAGAGACAGCTTGACCAAAGTGGAGTAAATGGTGAAATTAAAAGTAGATACACTTTAGTTATTGTGTAAACATATTAGATTCTTTATTCATTATTTACATACTTGCTTACTAAGCTATAAGCTTACCTTCTTTTCTCTCTTTTATCTTATAGTGTCGTCCAGCTTGCACAGGAGTCAAGGATCGTTGAAGATCTGCCTGCACTATCAATATTTTTGGGTATTTGAACTAAACATTTTGAACTATGGCATGTATAGTAGACTTAGTTATTTTGTTACGTGTCAGAATTGTCTAGGTTTTAAAATATTAAGTATAGTATTTGACCGATTATTTTGTACGAAGCCTTTGAAATTGGCTAATATTATTCAAGGCATATGTTATAATGATTCATAATCTAATTGTATGCCATATTTTTTGTCTTGGTTTTATTTAATGGTATGTACTATGATTCGGTAATACCTCGTACCCTGTTCCGATGACGAATACGGGTAAGGGGTGTTACATTTAGTGGTATCAGAGCTATGGTTTAGTCGGTTCTCGGACTAATAAAGTGTGTAAAAGTCTAGCTATACATGCCATAAATATACTGTGATAGTGTGGTGACTCCTGATTATTCTAAACTATGTTTTGTTTTAATATAGTAATGGATCCTGACGGAACTGTGGCTGATGATGCTGCTAGTAATGCGCCGGCTCCCGCACAAGGGACCGCGCCTATAGAAAGTAGACCTGAGACATTGAGATAGGGAGATGAGGCTCGGGATGCCTTTATCCAAATGATGAACAATTGGTATACTGAGTTTATTCGAGCAAACCCAAATGCTCAACCTCCTCTACCCCCTCCCATACCTCAAACGGTTCCTGTAGCTGCTCAAGGCATAGATTTGGTAAGAATGAACAAGCCTCCGGTTGACAAGATTCGAAAACATGGGGCCGAAGAGTTTAGAGCAAAGATCGATAATGATCCCGAGAAGGAGGAGTTCTGGTTTAAAAATTCTATCCGTATATTTGTCGAGCTTTCATGTACACCCGAGGAGTGATTAAAGTGTGCTGTATCACTTTTGAGAGATTCGGCCTACCATTGGTGGAAGACTTTGGTAGCAGTGGTGCCAAAAGAAAAGGTTACTTGGGATTTCTTCCAGGAAGAATTCAGAAAGAAATACATATGTCAACGATTTATTGATCAAAAACGGAAGGAGTTCCTTGAATTGAAGCAGGGCAAGATGTCTGTGGGAGAATATGAACGCGAATTTGTAAGACTCAACAAGTATGCCTAAGAATGTGTGTCCACCGAAGCTATTATGTGCAAGAGATTTGAGGATGGGCTAAATAAGGACATTAAAGTGCTTGTGGGAATTTTGGAGCTAAAAGAATTTGTAGTACTGGTTGATCGAGCTCGTAAAGCCGAAGAATTGAACAAAGAAAGAAGAAAAGCTGCTATTGAGGCTCGAGATGCCAGAAAGAGGCCGATAAGCAAGTCATTTCAGTATCAATCAAAGAGGTCCAAAGAGAGAAACCCTCGAATAACAGTCTCAGCTAGGGACTCATACAGAGATTGTGGTAAGGCATATTCGGGGTCTAAAGCTCAAGCTACTTCAGTGGCAAGTGTGGGTAATGTGGGGCCTAGAAAGCCCAAATGTCAGCAATGTGGCATGCAACATTTTGGTGAGTGTTGGGGAAACGAGCGAGCTTGTTTCAGGTGTGGTTCTCGTAAACATTTTATCAGAGACTGTCCGGAAAAAGTTAAAGAAGAAAAATTTCAGAGTGCTAGACAGAGTACTACCGCTAGAAGAGGTAGACCACCGAGAAATACTGGAGGTGGGGCTAGCAGTAAAACTGTGATGAAAGATTCATCGGCGAGATCAGAAGCTAGAGCGCCTGCTAGAGCTTATGCCATACGTGCCTGAGAGGATGCATCATCTCCTGATATCTTTACTGGTACATTTTCTCTCTATGATACTATTATTATTACATTGATTGAGCCTGGGTCTTCTCATTCCTATATTTGTGTGAATTTAATATCTAATAAGAAGTTGCATGTTGAATATACTAAGTTTATGATTAAAGTGTCGAACCCCTTAGGCCAATATGTGCAAGTTGATAAGGTTTGCAAGAATTGCCCATTAATGATTCAAGGTCACTGTTTTCCGGCTAATCTGATGCTGTTACCATTTGATGAGTTTGACGTTATCTTAGGAATGGACTGGTTGACATTGTATGATGCCAAGGTCAATTGTAAACAGAAAACATTAGAGTTTAAATGTGAAAATGGTGAAATTCTATGGGTTGAAACAGATGAATCAAATAAATTGCCTATGGTGATTTCGTGCATGTCTGCTCAGAAATACATGAGGAAAGGGTGTAAAGCTTTTCTTGCCTATGTAATGAATACTGAGATGTCTAAATTGAAGCTTGAATCAGTGTCGATAGTCTGTGAATTTCCAGATGTATTCCCAGAGGAATTGCCAGGTTGCCTCCAGACAGAGAGATAGAGTTTGCCATTGATTTGTTGCCAGGGACTGTACCGATCTCGATTACTCCATATAGAATGGCTCTGACTGAATTAAAAGAATTGAAGGCTCAGTTGCAAGAGTTAACAGACAAAGGATTCGTGAGACCGAGTTTCTCTCCCTGGGGTGCTCCTATATTGTTTGTAAAGAAGAAGGATGGCTCAATGAGACTTTGCATTGATTACCGTCAGCTCAATAAGGTGACTATAAAGAACAAGTACCCGTTACCGAGGATTGATGATTTATTCGATCAATTAAAGGGGGCAACAGTGTTTTCAAAGATCGATTTGAGATCCGGCTACTACCAGTTGAGAGTTAAGGAGTCGGATGTGCCGAAAACTTCCTTTAGGACGAGGTACGGACATTATGAGTTTCTTGTGATGCCTTTTGGCTTAACAAATGCTCCATCTATATTTATGGACTTGATGAATTGAATCTTTCGGCCATATTTGGATAAGTTTGTAGTAATGTTCATAGATGACATTCTAATTTATTCTTGGGAGGAGTCTGAGCATGCCGAACACTTGAGAACGTTATTGCAGATCTTGAGAGAAAAGAAATTGTTTGCTAAGTTCAGTAAAAGTGAGTTCTGGCTTCGTGAAGTCGGATTCTTAGGGCATATAGTCTCAGGTGATGGTATTCGGGTGGATCCGACCAAAATTTTTGCGATCGTTGATTGGAAACCACCAAAGAATGTATCCGAGGTTAGAAACTTTTTAGGCTTAGCCGGGTATTATAGACGTTTTGTCCATGGATTTTCGATTATTGCCTCTGCTATGACTAAGTTGCTGCAAAAGAATGTTAAGTTTGAATGGACTGATAAATGTTAGCAGAGTTTTGAAAAGCTGAAAGCACGATTGACTAAAGCACCAATTTTAGTACAGCCCGAGCCAGGGAAGGAGTTCATAATTTATAGTGATGCATCATTGACAGGCCTTGGATGTGTACTGATGTAAGAGGGTAAAGTGGTAGCTTATGCCTCGAGACAGTTAAAACCGCATGAGAAGAACTATCTTACACATGATTTGGAATTGGCCACTATTGTCTTTGCCTTAAAGATCTGGCGACATTATTTGTATAGTAAAAAATGCCGAATTTTTACTGATCACAAAAGTTTGAAGTATTTGATGAATCAAAAGGATTTAAATCTGCGATAGCGGAGATGGCTTGAATTATTGAAGGATTATGAGCTAGTGATTGATTATCATCCGGGAAAAGCAAATGTAGTTGCTGACGCCTTAAGCAGGAAATCTCTTTTTACTTTGAGAGCCATGAATACGGGGTTAGCATTGTCTGATGATGGGTCAATCTTAGCAGAGATGAGGGCTAAACTGTTATTTCTCTAGCTAATTTGTGATGCTCAAAAGAACGATAGTGAGTTGCGAACCAAGAGAACTAAGTGCGAATCAGGTTACCACTCAGATTTTCGAGTTGGACCAGATGACTGTTTGATATTTCGAGACAGGATATGTGTACCGAAAAATGATAAATTGATTCAGAAAATATTACATGAGGCGCATAGTGGTTGTTTGTCAGTTCACCCTGGTAGCACAAAAATGTATAATGATTTAAAGAAATTATATTGGTGGCCAGGCATGAAAAGGGATATTTCTGAATTTGTAACCAAGTGTTTGATCTGTCAACAAGTAAAAACTGAGCATCAAGTGCCTTCAGGATTACTCCAACCGGTAATGGTGCCTGAGTGGAAATGGGATAGGATTACCATGGATTTTGTAACTAGTTTGCCTCTGACTCCTAGAAAGAAGGATGCTGCCTGGGTAGTGGTTGATAGGTTAACAAAGTCGGCTCACTTTATGCCATTACGTACCGATTACTCAATTGATAAATTAGCTGAATTATATATTGTTGAAATTGTGAGGTTGCACGGGGTACCTATGTCTATAATATCAGATAGAGATCCGATGTTTACCTCAAGATTCTGGAAAAAGTTACAAGAAGCTTTGGGCACAAAATTGAACTTTAGTACTGCGTTTCATCCACAAACAGATGGTCAATCAGAAAGAGTAATCCAAGTACTCGAAGATATGCTTAGACGCTGTGTTTTGGAATTTGAAGGCAGTTGGGAGAAATATCTACCTTTGGTTGAATTTGCCTACAACAATAGTTTTTAGTCGAGTATACAGATGGCACCATACGAAGCCTTGTATGGTCGCAAGTGTCGGACTCCTTTATATTGGACCGAACTTAGTGAGAAACAGATTCACGGAGTTGATCTAGTTAAAGAAACCGAAGAGAAAGTAAAAGTAATTGGGGATTGCTTGAAAGCTGCTTCAGATCGACAAAAGCCATATGCAGATTTAAAAAGAAAAGAGATTGAATTTCAGGTGGGTGATAAAGTGTTCTTGAAGGTGTCACCATGGCAAAAGATTTTGAGATTTGGCCGAAAAGGCAAGTTGAGTCCGCGTTTTATTGGGCCGTACGGGATTATTGAAAGGATTGAACCAATGGCATATCGGTTGGCTCTACCGGCAGAGTTAGAAAGAATTCCTATTGTGTTTCATGTATCAATGTTGCGACGTTATCGTTCTGATCCTTCACATATAATTTCTCTAACTGAAATTGAGATTCGATCTGACTTGAACTATGATGAAGAGCCAGTTAAGATTTTGGCTCGAGAAGTGAAATAGTTGAGAAAGAAAAGCATAGCTTTAGTGAAAGTGTTATGGCAAAGACATGGAGTAGAAGAAGCTACATGGGAACCGGAGGAAGCCATGAGAAAATAGTACCCAAACCTCTTTACCGGTACGATTTTCAGGGACGAAAATCCCTAAAGGGGGGAGAGTTGTAATAGCCTGATTTAGGGCCAAAACGAAATAGTGGTTTTGAAACCACAAATTTGAGATAGAAATAATAGTTTTATTATCATTTTAAGGTCTATGGCATGATTTCATGACTGTGTGAAAATTTTGTTTAGAAATTTTATCGAGAGAGGGTCCAATTTGATATTTAGGACTAAATTGCAAAAGCTGTAAAATGTGTGTTCTAGTTCACAAAGGTACTAAGTACTTGTGAGTAATGGGTTTTAAAGTGGAGGTCCTTGTATAGTAATTAGACCATTATACTGGTTTGGACAAAAATACCTAAAGGAAGATAAAACATCATAGTTTTTAAATAAAGGGTAATTTAGTCATTTGGTAAATAAAATAATAAAATGGGAAAACAAAGCCAAAATTTGGTATCATCTTCATCAAGTTGGCCGAAACTCTCATAGACACCATAGCTAGGGTTTTTCCAAGCTTTCAAGCTCAATAGTAAGTGCATTCAAGCCCCGTTTTTAATGTTCTTTACATTTTTGAAATCCTCGTAGCTCGATTTACCTATTTCTACCATTATTTCGAGTTAGGGTTTATGTTTAAAAATTTACCCATGAATGATATGCATGTATTTTTATGTTTTATGGTAGAATATGAATGTTTGAGGTTAGGAGAACGATCTTTTCTAAGCGATTTTTAGCGAAAGCGACCAAAACAGTATAATCGGTTAAAATACCTAATGCTCATAAGTACATGATAGAGTGAGAATTTGATGTTGTTGTAGAAGAGAAAATTGTTCAGCATGTCATAAAACATAAGAATAAGGGCTGAAATTAAATTACCGAGCCTAGGGGCAAAATCATAATTTTGTAAAAGTTAGGGTGCAAAAATATAGTTTTTGCATAATGTGATTTTTGGATTGAAAAAAATATTTTGAGTGTTAAATGAACTAAATGTGTTGTTATAGATCAAGAAAGGCGTGGAATCGACCTCGAACGGGGGAAGGAAAAGGTTTTGGACTAAATTGCAAAATTTTCATATTTTGCACCGAAGTAAGTTTGTATGTAAATAATACATTAACTTCATTTACATTTTTGTATTTTAGACTATTTTATATATTTTAATTGATTTTTGAATCATAAATCGACTATTGGAAGAATGAAAATAAGTAATAGTGTGCTGAAACCACCAAGTATCGAGGATTGATCCGAATTGTTCAAGGGAATGATTTTATAGTGACATTGTAATCATGAACCTACACTTGGGATGTATGAAATGTGGTGAAATTGAATTGTGATATGTAGGCTAAATGAGGTAAATACAAAGAAAGTGTGAAAGAGTGAATTAGCAATAATACTGTTTTGGACAGTTGTAGTGACGTGAATTTGAAAACTCACCAAAAATAGTAGGATTTTAGTTAGAGGCTGAATGAGATATGAATTTAAAGCTTAATGAGTCTATTTTCATGTAAAAGAAACATAGCAAGTAAAGGAACTCTATATTTTTAGATATTTATATTTGTGTGTGACTTGCTCAGAATGACTATGTGATCCCCTGTTCTCACTTTCAAAAATCATTAAATATTGTTACAAACCTAATCAAGAAATATAGTCTATATGTCTAGATTACTTATTGAGTCTCGTTTTAAATGAAATAAATTTCATGGATATTTGAATTGCGTATGAGGAGAAATTCAATTCGTAGTGAATAGAAGTTAGATCAATCGAGCTGTATAACAGGGGAAATTTTAACTAATAAACTCTATTAATTGGATGAACCAAAAATTCTAGAAAAAACTTAATAAGAAATAATATGAGTCTAGTTTCAGGAAAATTTTACGGATTTGAATTTCGAGTTTTGTAACTCGAGTTATGATTTATTTAGTGAGTATGACGTAGTAGAGACAGCTTGACCAAAGTGGAGTAAATGGTGAAATTAAAAGTAGATACACTTGAGTTATTGTGTAAACATATTAGATTCTTTATTCATTATTTACATACTTGCTTACTAAGCTATAAGCTTACCTTCTTTTCTCTCTTTTATCTTATAGTGTCGTCCAGCTTGCACGGGAGTCAAGGATCGTTGAAGATCTGCCTGCACTATCAATATTTCTGGGTATTTGAACTAAACATTTTTAATTATGGCATGTATAGTAGACTTAGTTATTTTGTTACGTGTCAGAATTGTCTAGGTTTTAAAATATTAAGTATAGTATTTGACCGATTATTTTGTACGAAGCCTTTGAAATTGGCTAATATTATTCAAGGCATATGTTATAATGATTCATAATCTAATTGTATGCCATATTTTTTGTCTTGGTTTTATTTAATGGTATGTACTATGATTCGGTAATACCTCGTACCCTATTCCGATGACGAATACAGGTAAGGGGTGTTACATTTAGTGGTATCAGAGCTATGGTTTAGTCGGTTCTCGGACTAATAAAGTGTGTAAAAGTCTAGCTATACATGCCACAAATATACTGTGATAGTGTGGTTACTCCTGATTATTCTAAACTATGTTTTGTTTTAATATAGTAATGGATCCTGATAGAACTGCAGCTGATGATGCTGCTAGTAATGCGCCGGCTCCCGCACAAGGGACCGCGCCTGTAGAAAGTAGACCTGAGACATTGAGATAGGGAGATGAGGCTCGGGATGCCTTTCTCCAAATTATGAACAATTGGTATACTGAGTTTATTCGAGCAAACCCAAATGCTCAACCTCTTCCACCCCCTCCCATACCTCAAACGGTTCCTATAGCTGCTCAAGGCATAGATTTGGTAAGAATGAACAAGCCTTCGGTTGACAAGATTCGAAAACAAGGGGCCGAAGAGTTTAGAGCAAAGACCGATGATGATCCCGAGAAGGCGGAGTTCTGGCTTGAAAATTCTATCCGTGTATTTGATGAGCTTTCATGTACACTCGAGGAGTGCTTAAAGTGTGCTGTATCACTTTTGAGAGATTCGGCCTACCATTGGTGGAAGACTTTGGTAGCAGTGGCTCCAAAAGAAAAGGTTACTTGGGATTTCTTCCAGGAAGAATTCAGAAAGAAATACATAAGTCAACGATTTATTGATCAAAAACGGAAGGAGTTCCTTGAATTGAAGCAGGGCAAGATGTCTGTGGCAGAGTATGAACGCGAATTTGTAAGACTCAATAAGTATGCCCAGGAATGTGTGTCCACCGAAGCTATTATGTGCAAGAGATTTGAGGATGGGCTAAATGAGGACATTAAAGTGCTTGTGGGAATTTTGGAGCTAAAAGAATTTGTAGTATTGGTCGATCGAGCTCTTAAAGCCGAAGAATTGAACAAAGAAAGAAGAAAAGCTGCTATTGAGGCTCGAGATGCTAGAAAGAGGCTGATAAGCAAGTCATTTCAATCTCAATCAAAGAGGTCCAAAGAGACAAACCCTCGAATAATAGTCTCAGTTGGGGACTCACACAGAGATCGTGGTAAGGCATATTCGGGGTCTAAAGCTCAAGCTACTTCAAGTGGCAAGTGTGGGTAATGTGCGGCCTAGAAAGCCCGAATGTCAGCAATGTGGCAGGCCAACATTTTGGTGAGTCTTGGGGAAACGAGCGAGCTTCTTTCAGGTGTGGTTCTCCCAAACATTTTATCAGAGACTGTCCGGAAAAAGTTAAAGAATAAAAATTTCAGAGTGCTAGACAGAGTACTACCGCTAGCAGAGGTAGACCACCGAGAAATACTGGAGGTGGGGCTGGCAGTAAAACTGTGATGAAAGATTCAATGGCGAGATCAGAAGCTAGAGCGCCTGCTAGAGCTTATGCCATACTTGCCCGAAAGGATGCATCATCTCCTAATGTCATTACTGGTACATTTTCTCTCTATGATACTATTGTTATTGTATAAATTGATCCCGGGTCTACTCATTCCTATAGTTGTGTGAATTTAATATCTAATAAGAAGTTGCCTGTTGAATATACTGAGTTTACGATTAAAGTGTCAAACCCCTGAGGCCAATATGTGCTAGTTGATAAGGTTTGCAAGAATTGCCCATTAATGATTCAAGGTCACTGCTTTTCGGCTAATCTGATGCTGTTACCATTTGATGAGTTTGACGTTATCTTGCAAATGGACTAGTTGACATTGTATGATGCCAAGGTAAACTGTAAACAGAAAACACTAGAGTTGAAATTTGAAAATGGTGAAATTCTTTGGGTTGAAACAGATGAATCAAATAAATTGCCTATGGTGATTTCGTGCATGTCTGCTCAGAAATACATGAGGAAAGGGTGTAGTGCTTATCTTCCCTATGTAATGAATACTGAGATGTCTGAATTGAAGCGTGAATCAGTGCCGATAGTCTATGAATTTCCAGATGTATTCCTAGAGGAATTGCCAGGGTTGCCTCCAGACAGAGAGATAGAGTTTGCCATTTATTTGTTACCAGGGACTGCACCGATCTCGATTACTCCATATAGAATGGCTCCGACTGAATTAAAAGAATTGAAGGCTCAGTTGCAAGAGTTAACAGACAAAGGATTCGTGAGACCGAGTTTCTCTCCCTGGGGTACTCCTGTATTGTTTGTAAAGAAGAAGGACAGCTCAATGAGACTTTGCATTGATTACCATCAGCTCAATAAGGTGACTATAAAAAACAAGTACCCATTACCGAGGATTGATAATTTATTCGACCAGTTAAAGGGGGCAACAGTGTTTTCAAAGATCGATTTGTGCTCCGGCTACTACCAATTCAGAGTTAAGGAGTCGGATGTGCCGAAAACTGCCTTTAGGACAAGGTATGGACATTATGAGTTTCTTGTGATGCCTTTTGGCTTAACAAATGCTCCAGCTATATTTATGGACTTGATGAATCGAATCTTTCGGCCATATTTGGATAAGTTTGTAGTAGTGTTTATTGATGACATTCTAATTTATTCTTGGGATGAGTCTGAGCATGCCGAACACTTGAGAACCATATTACAGATCTTGAGAGAAAAGAAACTGTTTGCTAAGTTTAGTACAAGTGAGTTCTGGCTTCATGAAGTCGGATTCTTGGGGCATATAGTCTCAGGCGATGGTATTCAGGTGGATCCGAGCAAACTTTCCACGACCGTTGATTGGAAACTGCCAAAGAATGTATCCGAGGTTAGAAGCTTTTTAGGCTTAGCCGGTTTTTATAGACGTTTTGTCGATGGATTTTCGATGATTGCCTCTCCTATGACTAAGTTGCTGCAAAAGAATGTTAAGTTTGAATAGACTAATAAATGTTAGCAGAGTTTTGAAAAGTTGAAAGCATGATTGGCTGAAGCACCAATTTTAGTACAGCCCGAGCCAGGGAAGGAGTTCGTAATTTATAGTGATGCATCATTGACAGGCCTTGGATGTGTACTGATGCAAGAGGGTAAAGTGGTAGCTTATGCCTCGAGACAATTAAAGCCGCATGAGAAGAACTATCCTACACATGATTTGGAATTGGCCGCTATTGTCTTTGCCTTAAAGATCTGGCGACATTATTTGTATGGTGAAAATTGCCAAATTTTTACTAATTTCAAAAGTTTGAAGTATTTGATGACTCAAAAGGATTTAACTCTGCGACAGCGGAGATGGCTTGAATTATTGAAGGATTATGAACTAGTGATTGATTATCATCTGGGAAAAGCAAATGTAGTTACTGATGCCTTAAGCAGGAAATCTCTTTTTACTTTGAGAGCCATGAATACGGGGTTAGCATTGTCTGATGATGGGTCAACCTTAGCAGAGATGAGGGCTAAACTGTTATTTCTCCAACTAATTTGTGATGTTCAAAAGAACGATAATGAGTTGCGAACCAAGAGAACTCAGTGCGAACCAGGTTACGACTCAGATTTTCTAGTTGGACCAGATGACTGTTTGATGTTTCGAGACAGAATATGTGTACCGAAAAATTATAAATTGATTCAGAAAATATTACATGAGGCGCATAGTGGTTGTTTGTCAGTTCACCCTGGTAGCACAAAAATGTATAATGATTTACAGAAATTATATTATTGGCCAGGCATGAAAAGGGACATTTCTGAATTTGTAACCAAGTGTTTGATCTGTCAACAAGTAAAAGCTAAGCATCAAGTGCCTTCAGGATTACTCCAACCGGTAATGGTGCCTGCGTGGAAATGGGATAGGATTACCATGGATTTTGTAACTAGTTTGCCTCTGACTCCTAGAAAGAAGGATGCTGCCTGGGTAGTGGTTGATAGGTTAACAAAGTCGGCTCACTTTATACCGGTACGTACCGATTACTCAATTGATAAATTAGCTGAATTATATATTGTTTAAATTGTGAGGTTGCACGGGGTACCTATGTCTATAATATCAGATACAGATCCGAGGTTCACCTCAAGATTCTGGAAAAAGTTACAAGAAGCTTTGGGCACTAAATTGAACTTTAGTACCACGTTTCATCCACAAACAGATGGTTAGTCGGAAAGAGTAATCCAAGTACTCGAAGATATGCTTAGATGCTGTGTTTTGGAATTTGAAGGCTGTTGGGAGAAATATCTACCTTTGGTTGAATTTGCCTACAATAACAGTTTTCAGTCGAGTATACAGATGGCACCATACGAAGCCATGTATGGTCGCAAGTGTCAGACTCCTTTATATTGGACCGAACTTAGTGAGAAATAGATTCACGGAGTTGATCTAGTTAAAGAAACCGAAGAGAAACTAAAAGTAATTCGGGATTGCTTGAAAGCTACTCCAGATCGACAAAAGTCATATGCAGATTTAAAAAGAAAAGAGATTGAATTTCAAGTGGGTGATAAATTGTTCTTGAAGGTGTTACCATGGAAAAAGATTCTGAGATTTGGCCGAAAAGGCAAGTTGAGTCCGCGTTTTATTGGGCCGTACGAGATTATTGAAAGGATTGGACCAGTGGCATATCAGTTGGCTCTACTGGCAGGGTTAGAAAGAATTCATAATGTGTTTCATGTATCAATGTTGCGACTTTACTGTTCTAATCCTTCACATATAATTTCTCCAACAGAATTCGAGATTCGATCTAACTTGACCTATGATGAAGAACCAATTAAGATTTTGGCTCGAGAAGTGAAACAGTTGAGAAAAAAAAGCATAGCTTTAGTGAAAGTGTTATGGAAAAGACATGGAGTAGAAGAAGCTACATGGGAACCGGAGAAAGCCATGAGAAAACAGTACCCAAACCTCTTTACCGGTAAGATTTTCAGGGACGAAAATCCCTAAAAGGTGGAGAGTTGTAATAGCCCAATTTAGGGCCAAAACGGAATAGTGGTTTTGAAACCACAAATCCGAGATAGAAATAATAGTTTTATTATCATTTTAAGGTCTATAGCATGATTTCATGACTGTGTGAAAATTTTGTTTAGAAATTTTATCGATAGAGGGTCCAATTTGATATTTAGGACTAAATTGCAAAAGTTGTAAAATGTGTGTTCTAGTTCACAAAGGTACTAAGTACTTGTGAGTAATGGGTTTTTAAAGTGGGGGTCCTTGTATAGTGATTAGACCATTATACTGGTTTGGACAAAAATACCTAAAGGAAGATAAAACATCATAGTTTTTAATGAAGGGTAATTTAGTCATTTGGTAAATAAAATAATAAAATGGGAAAACAAAGCCAAAATTTGGTGTCATCTTCATCAAGTTGGCCAAAACTCCCATAGACACCATAGCTAGGGTTTTTCCAAGCTTTCAAGCTCAATAGTAAGTGCATTCAAGCCCCGTTTTTAATGTTCTTTACATTTTTGAAATCCTAGTAGCTCGGTTTACCTATTTCTACCATTATTTCGAGTTAGGGTTTATGTTTAAAAATTTACCGATGAATGATATGCATGTATTTTGATGTTTTATGGTAGAATATGAATGTTTGAGGTTAGGAGAACGATCTTTTCCAAGCAATTTTTAGCGAAAACGAGCAAAACGGTATAATCGGTAAAAATACCTAATGCTCATAAGTACATGATAGAGTGAGAATTTGATGTTGTTATAGAAGAGAAAAATGTTCAGCATGTCATAAAAAATAAGAATAAGGGCTGAAATTAAATTTTTGAGCCTAAGGGTAAAATCATAATTTTGTAAAAGTTAGGGGGCAAAATGTAATTTTTGCATAATGTGATTTTTGGATTGAAATAAATAGTATGAGTGTTAAATGAGCTAAATGTGTTGTTATAGGTCAAGAAAGGCGTGGAATCGACCTCTAACGGGGGAAGGAAAAGGTTTTGGACTAAATTGCAAAATTTTCATATTTTGCACCGAAGTAAGTTTGTATGTAAATAATACATTAACTTCATTTACATTTTTGTATTTCAGCCTATTTTATATATTTTAGTTGATTTTTGAATCATAAATCGACTATTGGAAGAATGAAAATAAGTAATAGTGAGAGAAATCCCGGTTAAACTTTTGGAAATATTGAATAATATAGATGAAATGTAGCTAGGTCACATGTATGGTGCTGAGTGCACATCATGTGTACAAGAGAGCTACGAGATACTATGTAGTAGCTAGGTCACATGTGTGATACGGGATGTATCCCATGCAGACAAGAGAGCTCCGGGAGAGGATAAATGTAGCTAGGTCGCATGTGTGATTCCAAGTGAAAGACACCATGTAGACAAGAGAGCTACGAGATAAATTGGCTAGGTCACATGGGTGGTACTAAGTGTTCACTATGTGTACAAGAGAGCCGAATTATATGAAATATGATGGTGGAGCTGTGTGCTAAAACCACCAAGTATCGAGGATTGATCCGAATTGTTCAAGGGGATGATTTTATAGTGACATTGTAATCATGAACCTACACTTGTGATGTATGAAATGTGGTGAAAGTGAATTGTGATATGTAGGCTAAATGAGGTAAATACAAAGAAAGTGTGAAAGAGTGAATTAGCAATAATACTGTTTTGGAATGTTGTAGTGACGTGAATTTGAAAAATCACCAAAAATAGTAGGAATTTAGTTAGAGGCTGAATGAGATATGAATTTAAAGCTTGATGAGTCTATTTTCATGTAAATGAAATATAACAAGTAAAGGAACTCTATATTTTGAGATATTTATATTTGTGTGTGACTTTCTCAGAATGACTATGTGATCCCATATTCTAACTTTTGCATGGCTAGTTTTAAATGAAATATAGTCTATATGTCTAGATTAATTATTGAGTCTAGTTTTAAATGAAACAAATTGCATGGCTATTTGAATTTTGTACTGGGATAAATTCAATTCGTAGTGAACAGAGGTCAGATCAGTAGAGCTGTATAACAGGGGAAATTTTAACTAATAAACTGTATTAATTGGCTGGACCAAAAATTATATAAAAACATTAGTAAGAAGTAATATGAGTCTAGTTTTAGGAAAATTTTACGGATTTGAATTTCGAGTTTTGTAACTCGAGTTATGATTTATTTAGTGAGTATGACGCAGTAGAGACAGCTTGACCAAAGTGGAGTAAACGATGAAATTAAAAGTAGATAAAAATACTTAAAGGAAGATAAAACATCATAGTTTTTAATGAAGGGTAATTTAGTCATTTGGTAAATAAAATAATAAAATGGGAAAACAAAGCTAAAATTTGGTATCATCTTCATCAAGTTGGCCGAAACTCTCATAAACACCACAGCTAGGGTTTTTCCAAGCTTTCAAGCTCAATAGTAAGTGCATTCAAGCCCCGTTTTTAATGTTCTTTACATTTTTGAAATCCTCGTAGCTCGGTTTACCTATTCCTACCATTATTTTGAGTTAGGGTTTATTTTTAAAAAATTACCGATGAATGATTTGCATGTATTTTGATGTTTTATGGTAGAATATGAATGTTTGAGGTTAGGAGAACGATCTTTTGTAAGCGATTTTTAGCAAAAACGAGCAAAACGGTATAATCGGTAAAAATACCTAATGCTCATAAGTACATGATAGAGTGAAAATTTGATGTTGTTATAGAAGAGAAAAATGTTCAGCATGTCATAAAACATAAGAATAAGGGCTGAAATTAAATTTTCGAGCCTAGGGGCAAAATCGTAATTTTGTAAAAGTTAGGGGAAAAATGTAATTTTTGCATAATGTGATTTTTGGATTGAAATAAATAGTATGAGTGTTAAATGCACTAAATGTGTTGTTATAGATCAAGAAAGGCGTGGAATCGACCTTGAACGGGGGAAGGAAAAGGTTTTGGACTAAATTGCAAAATTTCCATATTTTGCGCCGAAGTAAGTTTGTATGTAAATAATACATTAACTTCATTTACATTTTTGTATTTCAGCCTATTTTATATATTTTATTTGATTTTCGAATCATAAATCGACTATTGGAAGAATGAAAATAAGTAATAGTGAGAGAAATCCCGGTTTAACTTTCAGAAAGATTGAATAATACAGATGAAATGTAGCTAGGTCACATGTATGGTGCTGAGTGCACATCATGTGTACAAGAGAGCTACGAGATACTATGTAGTAGCTAGGTCACATGTGTGATACGGGATGTATCCCATTTAGACAAGAGAGCTCCGGGAGAGGATAAATGTAGCTAGGTCGCATGTGTGATTCCAAGTGAAAGAAACCATGTAGACAAGAGAGCTACGAGATAAATTGGCTAGGTCACATGGGTGGTACTAAGTGTTCACCATGTCTACAAGAGAGCCGAATTATATGAAATATGATGGTGGAGCAGTGTGCTGAAACCACCAAGTATCGAGGATTGATCCGAATTGTTCAACGGGATGATTTTATATTGACATTGTAATCATGAACCTACACTTGTGATGTATGAAATGTGGTGAAAGTGAATTGTGATATGTAGGCTAAATGAGGTAAATACAAAGAAAGTGTGAAAGAGTGAATTAGCGATAATACTGTTTTGGATAGTTGTAGTGACGTGAATTTGAAAAATCACCAAAAATAGTAGGAAATTATTTGTAGGCTGAATGAGATATGAATTTAAAGCTTAATGAGTCTATTTTCATGTAAAAGAAACAGAGCAAGTAAAGGAACTCTATATTTTGAGATATTTATATTTGTGTGTGACTTGCTCAGAATGACTATGTGATCCCCTGTTCTAAATTTGAAAAATCATTAAAAATTGTAAAAAACTAATAAATAAATATAGTCTATATGTATAGATTACTTATTGAGTCTAGTTTTAAATGAAACAAATTTCATGGCTATTTGAATTGTGTACTGGGAGAAATTCAATTCGTAGTGAACAGAGGTCAGATTAGTCGAGCTGTATAACAGGGGAAAGTTTTACTAATAAACTGTACTAATTCGCTGGACCAAAAATTATATAAAACAATTTGTAAGAAGTAATATGATTCTAGTTTCTCTAAAAATTTACGGATTTGAATTTTGAGTTTTGTAACTCGAGTTTTGATTTATTTAGTGAGTACGACGCAGTAGGGACAGCTTGACCAAAATGGAGTAAATGGTGAAATTAAAAGTAGATACACTTGAGTTATTGTGTAAACATATTAGATTATTTATTCATTATTTACATACTTGCTCACTAAGCTATAAGCTTACCTTTTTTTCTCTCTTTTGTCCTATAGTGTCGTCTAGCTTGCACAGGAGTCAAGGATCGTTGAAGATCTGCCTGCACTATCAATATTTTTGGGTATTTGAGCTAAACATTTTGAATTATGGCATGTATAGTAGACTTAGTTATTTTGTTACGTGCCATAATTGTCTAGGTTTTAAAATATTAAGTATAGTATTTGACCGATTATTTTGTACGAAGCCTTTGAAATTGGCTAATATTATTAAAGGCATATGTTATAATGATTCATGATCTAATTGTATGCCATATTTTTTGTCTTGGTTTTATTTAATGGTATGTACTATGATTCGGTAATACCTCGTACCCTGTTCCGGCGACCGATACGGGTAAGGGGTGTTACATTTAGTGGTATCAGAGCTATGGTTTAGTCAGTTCTCGGACTAATAAAGTGTGTGTAAAAGTCTAGCTATACATGCCATAAATATACTGTGATAGTGTGGTGACTACTGATTATTCTAAACTGTGTTTTGTTTTAATATAGTAATGGATCTTGACGGAACTGCGGCTGATGATGTTGCTAGTAATGCGCCGGCTCCCATACAAGGGACCGCGCCTGTAGAAAGTAGACCTGAGACATTGAGACAAGGAGATAAGGCTCGGGATGCCTTTCTCCAAAAGATGAACAATTGGTATATTGAGTTTATTCGAGCAAACCCAAATGCTCAACCTCCTCCACCCCCTCCCATACCTCAAACGGTTCCTGAAGCTGCTCAAGGCATAGATTTGGTCAGAATGAACAAGCCTCCGGTTGACAAGATTCAAAAACAAGGGGCCGAAGAGTTTAGAGCAAAGATCGATGATGATTTCGAGAAGGCGGAGTTCTGGCTTGAAAATTCTATCCGTGTATTTGATGAGCTTTCATGTACACCCGAGGAGTGCTTAAAGTGTGCTGTATCACTTTTGGGAGATTCGGGCTACCACTGGTGGAAGACTTTAGTAGTAATGGTGCCAAAAGAAAAGGTTACTTGGGATTTCTACCAAGAAGAATTCAGAAAGAAATACATAAGTCAACGATTTATTGATCAAAAATGGAATGAGTTCCTTGAATTGAAGCAGGGCAAGATGTCTGTGGCAGAGTATGAACGTGAATTTGTAAGACTCAGCAAGTATGCCCAGGAATGTGTGTCCATCGAAGCTATTATGTGCAAGAGATTTGGGGATGGGCTAAATGAGGACATTAAAGTGCTTGTGGGAATTTTGGAGATAAAGAATTTGTAGTTAAAAGAATTTGTAGTATTGGTTGATCGAGCTCTTAAAGCTGAAGAATTGAACAAAGAAAGAAGAAAAGCTGCTATTGAGGCTCGAGATGCCAGAAAGAGGCCGATAAGCAAGTCATTTCAATCTCAATCAAAGAGGTCCAAAGAGACAAACCTTCGAATGACAGTCTCAGCTGGGGACTCACACAGAGATCGTGGTAAGGCATATTCGGGGTCTAAAGCTCAAGCTACTTCAGTGGTAAGTGTGGGTAATGTGCAGCCTAGAAGGCCTGAATGTCAGCAATGTGGCAGGCAACATTTCAGTGAGTGTTGGGGAAACGAGCGAGCTTGTTTCAGGTGTGGTTCTTGCGAACATTTTATCAGAGACTGTCCGGAAAAAAGTTAAATAAGAAAAATTTTAGAGTGCTAGACAGAGTACTACCGCTGGCAGAGGTAGACCATCGAGAAATACTAGAGGTGGGGCTAGCAGTAAAACTGTGATGAAAGATTCAGCGGCGGGATCAGAAGCTAGAGCGCCTACTAGAGCTTATGCCATACATGCCCGAGAGGATGCATCATCTCCTGATGTCATTACTGGTACATTTTCTCTCTATGATACTATTTTTATTGCATTAATTGATCCCGGGTCTACTCAATCCTATATTTGTGTGAATTTAATATCTAATAAGATGTTTCTTGTTGAATATACTGAGTTTACGATTAAAGTGTCGAACCCCTTAGGCCAATATGTGCTAGTTGATAAGGTTTGCAAGAATTGCCCATTAATCATTCAAGGTCACTATTTTCTGGGTAATCTAATGCTGTTACCATTTGATGAGTTTGACGTTATCTTGGGAATGGACTGGTTGACATTGTATGATGCCAAGGTAAATTGTAAACAAAAAACACTAGAGTTGAAATGTGAAAATGGTGAAATTCTATGGGTTGAAACAGATGAATCAAATAAATTGCCTATGGTGATTTCGTGCATGTCTGCTCAGAAATACATGAGGAAAGGGTGTGAAGCTTATCTTGCCTATGTAATGAATACTGAGATGTCTGAATTGAAGCTTGAATCAGTGCTGATAGTCTGTGAATTTCCAGATGTATTCCTAGAGGAATTGCCAGGGTTGCCTCCAAACAGAGAGATAGAGTTTGCCATTGATTTGTTGCCGGGGTCTGTACCGATCTCAATTACTCCATATAGAATGGCTGTGATTGAATTAAAAGAATTGAAGGCTCAGTTGCAAGAGTTAACAGACAAAGGATTCGTGAGACCGAGTTTCACTCCCTGGGGTGCTCCTGTATTGTTTGTAAAGAAGAAGGATGGCTCAATGAGACTTTGCATTGATTACTGTCAGCTCAATAAGGTGACTATAAAGAACAAGTACCCGTTACCGAGGATTGATGATTTATTCGATTAGTTAATGGGGGCAACAGTGTTTTCAAAGATCGATTTGAGATCTGGCTGCTACCAGTTGAGAGTTAAGGAGTCGGATGTGCCGAAAACTGCCTTTAGGACAAGGTATGGGCATTATGAGTTTCTTGTGATGCCTTTTGGCTTAACAAATGCTTTAGCTATATTTATGGACTTGATGAATTGAATCTTTCGGCCATATTTGGATAAGTTTGCAGTAGTGGTCATAGATGACATTCTAATTTATTCTTGGGACGAGTCTGAGCATGCCGAACACATGAGAACCATATTGCAGATCTTGAGAGAAAAGAAACTATTTGCTAAGTTTAGTAAAAGTGAGTTCTGGCTTCGTGAAGTCGGATTCTTGGGGCATATAGTCTTAGGTGATGGTATTCGGGTGGATCGGAGCAAAATTTCCGTGATCGTTGATTGGAAACCGCCAAAGAATGTATCCGAGGTTAGAAGCTTTTTAGGCTTAGCCAGGTATTATAGACGTTTTGTCGAGGGATTTTCGATGATTGCCTCTCCTATGACTAAGTTGCTGCAAAAGAATGTTACGTTTGAATGGACTGATAAATGTCAGCAGATTTTTGAAAAGCTGAAAGCACGATTGACTGAAGCACCAATTTTAGTACAGCCCGAGCCAGGGAAGGAGTTCGTAATTTATAGTGATGCATCATTGACAGGCCTTGGATGTGTACTGATGCAAGAGGGTAAAGTGGTAGCTTATTGTGACAGCCCAAAATTGACCCTAGTCGGGAAGTGGTTTCGGGACCGCTAAACCGAGTCACCGAAATGTTCGAATGTGATATTTATTGTCTAGAATATGTAATTAGGAATGTGTGAAAATTTCAAGCTTCGATTTAGTCGATTGCATGTGAGTTTTAGTAAATAGGACTTATGTGAGAAAATTTTGAAATGTGATAGGTCAAAGCATAAGGACCTATTAGTGCATGTTGAAAAAGGGGGGACTTGCATGTCAATTTCCCCCCCCTTCTATTAGTAGTGGCCGGCCCTGACAAGTATGGTAGACCAAGTGTGATGGGCAAGACATGTCATAGACATGTTGTGTTGGTGCATCATGGGTGGAACAATAAAATAATGAGCATGGTAATTAAATAATGAAAGGGAGGAGTGATGAAAAAAAAAAAGAATGGTCTCATCCATGCCCCCCCGTTGCCGTGAGTAAAAGAAAAGAAAAGAAAAATTTTGTTCATCCTTTTTCATCTTCTTTTGGCCGAAAATTCTAAGGAAGGAGGAAGGAGTTCTTGCTTCATGTTTGGTTTGGAAGAGGATTAGGAGGAGGTTTGGCCATACTTGTATCTAGATCAAGGTATGTTTGAGGTTGTGCCATGAGATTCATGCATGTTTTTAGTTGCTAGCTTGAGTTCTAATTAGCCCATGGTTCAAATCTTTGCTATGTCATGGGGATGATATTCGGCCTAGGTGGATTTTGTGTTAATGCCATTGCATGCTAAATATGAAGCTTGTTAATGATGCATGTGATGGTGGATTGATGATTCTTGAATCTTCTTTTTAGCATTTTTGAGTGAGCACATATGTGCATTGGTTGCTAGATGGAGAAGAATCGGCTAGCAAGTTGTGTGCTAAGGCCGAATATAATTTTTGTATATTAATGAGTAATGCATGTGTTAAATTGATGGAAAGGGAGAGGATGCTTTACTAGTGTATATATGTGTGTATTAGCCAAGTTTTGAACTTGAAACAAAATGGTGTTTAGTCAATTCAAGTGACCATACTTGTAGAATGTATTAAGTGTTGCAATCGGCCCCAACATAGACATGCATATTTGGCCATAGGAAGGAGATTGGTGTTGCATGTATTCGGTTAGAGGCAAGCATATTGATGCTTTTGTCTTGGCTTAGAAAATTCGGCCAAGGGGGAAAATTAGCTAAAATGTTGAGTTTGATTCATGATTCCGTACATATGTGACTTTAATGTCTAATGTATAAATATGGGCTAAGTGCCTTGTGTTCCTCTTTTCGATGCTCAAATGATTAAATCAATTTATTTGTTTAATTAAGCTCAAGAGCAAAGGGGAACTAAATCCGATAAAGGGAAGGAAAAAGTGGTCGAATAGCTATCGGAATCGTTCGACAACATCCGAGGTAAGTTCTTGAGTAAAAGAGCTTAAATTATGATTTGATTAGATCATGTTTTAAGCAAATCAAAATCATGCTCTTTGTGTGTGGCTATTGAGCCGAAATTGCAAGAATGATAAGTGTCTTGTGTTTGAGTTTTGCTAACGAAAACGAAATACGAATGTGCCATGATTTATTGTTAAATGTGCATGGTTATTTGAATGATGTCCAGGCTAAGTCCCGAAGGCTTTGTGCTAGGTGACCATATCCGGACTAAGATCCGAAGGCATTTGTACGAGTTACTAAATTCGGACTAAGATCCGAAGGCATTTGTGCGAGTTACTAAATCCGGGTTAAGTCCCGAAGGCATTTGTGCGAGTTACTAAATCCGGGTTAAGTCCCGAAGGCATTTGTGCGAGTTACTATAACCGGGCTATGTCCCGAAGGCATTTGAACGAGTAGCTATATCCGGTTAAATTCCGAAGGTACGTGATTTGGGAATGAATGATCTTGCTGTAAAAATTTCAGTTAATACGCTTGAAACATCCCAACATTAAGGTATGTTTCGTATGTGCTTTGAATTATTTGAGCCCTTACAAATAAGTATTCGCTGTAACACCCCAAACCCGAGACCGTCACCGGAGTCGAATACGAGGTGTTGACAGACTTTTAAAAAATTTTTCCAGACACTGCTCAGTCTGAGTACTCGTCGCTTCAAAAATCATATCTTGAGTTTCACAACTCGAAAATCAGTTTTGTGATTTTTCCCTGAAACTAGACTCATGTTCCCACCTATATATTTTTTTCTAGAATTTTTGGTCGGGCCAATTAGTACAGTTTATTAGTCAAAGTCTCTCATGTTACAGGGGTCGACTACACTGACCTTTTCCCATTACGACTGGGATATCTCTCTGCACAGGGCTTCAATACTAATGCCGTTTGTTTCTATGGAAACTAGACTCAGAGAGGAATCCATACATATATGGTATGACCCCTAATTATCTCTGCTCAATTTATAGTGAATTTCCAAAGGCGGAACAGTGAATCCAGAAACTGTTCTGGCCCTGTTCCACAAGAACCCGAATATCTCTTCCTGTACTGTTCCTATAATTGTTTCGTTACTTCCATATGAAAGTAGATTCATCAAGGTTCGATTACATAATTTATTCACTATTTAATTCCACTCCTACGAATTTATGTGATTTTTCAATTCTACACCACTGTTGCTGTCAAAATCTGTTTTCAAGATAAACTTTACCTATTTTGTGGTTACCATGGACCAACTAGGGTTTTGCCATACATAGGTCCACATGTGATCATATTTAGCCATTCCAATGGCTGATCATTAGCCCAACACTTCCATTTCAATCCATAGTCACATCGTGAAACCATATATATACATACATAAACACAAATGGTCTAATGCCATACTCCACATCTACAAGCCATTTTCGCATGGCTTTACACACATACATCACAAAAGAACTTAAACAACGGGGGGTAGTCCTATACATGCCATATCCAGAGTTCAACTAAAAGAGTACCAAAAGAGCTTGATAGTGTAGATGACTTCGACTTCGCTGATCCCGAATCCGATAGCTAACGAACAAAATCTATAAAACAGAGAGCCAAAGCAACCGGGTAAGCATTTTAAGCTTAGTAAGTCTCAAGTAAGGAAATCGGCTTTAACTACAGTATTACATTCACATAGCTAACTAAGTCACTTTAATAACACACATTTTCATAATCATACTTCATCAACATATATACACAAGGTATCAACCTTTCTAAAAGCCGAAAAATTCGTTAGCCGATCACACGAATACTATTTAAAATGAATCGACTTTTCCAATGCACATGCAAACATACCGTATCGTTCGGGTTGGTCGAGCATATTTATTAAATTAGTTACAGCACAAAACGCTCACATTCAAACCCAAGTTTCTTCGGTATTTAACCGAATACAGCCGCAAACATATTTGCCTTCGGGTCTTAACCCGGACATATGGACTCGCATAATTGCCTTCGGGTCTTAGCCCGGATATATCATCCCGCATAATTGCCTTCGGGTCATAGCCCGGATATATCAACTCGCATAATTGCCTTCGGGTCTTAGCCCGGATATGTCAACTCGCATAATTGCCTTCGGGTCATAACCCGGATATATCAACTCGCATAATTGCCTTCGGGTCTTAGCCCGGATATATCAACTCGCATAATTGCCTTCGGGTCTTAGCCCGGATATGTCAACTCGCATAATTGCCTTCGGGTCATAACCCGGATATATTCCAATGTTCATGCACACATATGTCAATAATCATAACACATTCATATCATTTCTTCGTTACTAAGGCTCAAACACAAAACATTTATTAAACCTTTCAAATTTCGGCTCAGTAGCCGCACACAAAGAACATAATTTCAATTGGCTTTATAACATAGTCTCTAAGCACATTCGACTATCCGTCATAGTATGACTATTCATTTCAATATAATTCAAGTAGGGTCATTACTCGAAGACTTACCTCAAATGTCGTCGAACGACTTCAACGGCTATTCAATTATTTTTTCCTTCCCTTTATCGGATCTAGTTCCCCTTTGCTCTTGAGCTTAAGTTCAACAAAATTTAAAATAGTCATTAATCGACTATTCAAGTATTACTTTCAGAATAATATTATATATATTGATCCGACTTTCACACACATAGATTATAGCAAGCTTTATATTAATCAATAAATAATTCATCGGCAAACTTTCATTAATGTTTACAACAAAATCACATATTCACTACGAGCTGTTTTCCTGAGCAGTAGTTACTAAATTACTTATAACTGGAGCTACTAAACTCCAAATCACTTGCCGTTAATTTTCCCTGAATATAGACTCGTATATCTTCCATCCATAAAATTTTCAGAATTTTAGGCTTGGCCAATCAATACCAGATTTTTCTTAAAGTTTCCCCTGTTCACTGTTTGACTATTCTGACCACTCTTCACTACGAATCCAATTTCTCACTTTACAGAATTCAAAATGTGTTGTATTTGATCTCATTAGAAACTAGACTCATTAAGGAGTCTAAGCATATAAATTTTATCTTATAATCATTTTTGTACAATTTATAATGATTTTCTAAAAACAGAACAGGGAATCCAGCAGTCATTATGACTCAGCCCCACAATACTTCAAATATCTCAAGATCGGTAACTCTTTTGTTTTTATAGTTTCTTTTGTAAGAAAATAGACTCTTCAAGCTTTAATGACATAATTCACTCAGCTTCTAATTCAACTCCTACAATTTATGGCGATTTTCCAAAATCACCTTACTGCTGCTGTCCCCAAACAGATTATTACCAAATCAAATACTAACATTAGCATTTCACCTTAATAGCTAGCTTACCAAGCCTTGATTTAACATATAATTCACACATATCACATTCAGCTATATATATATACATTTATCATATTTATTATTAACAAAGTATGCTCATGACAAATTTACTCCCAATCGCATCTCAAAATTCATCAAGCTTAGAACACATTTACTAATTAAATTCGGTAGTTTAATCACTTTTCTAACCACTTATACATATAATTCCATTCAACATTATAACCCATTATCACTCATTTAGCCGATTATAGAGAATTAAACATAATATCATGTACTATGCCGAACCTTTAGAAAATCAAGCACCTAATTCATCCATTTCAAAACACCCAATCGGCATTTGCTCAAGGCATTAAGCAAGGTCTAGGTTCGGCTATTACACACATGAGTATTAGAAATTATAGTTTTTAACAAGATCAACTTCTTTCATCAACAATTTCTTCATCAAAACTTAAAGATAAAAATCAAATTCCTTCCTTATCTACCATAACCGAATGTTCAATTCAACCATCCAAATTCAAAGTTTTGGCATGGGCTAAGTAAGTAGCATGATGAGTAACCTAAAACAAACTAGAATTTCAAAAAAAATCTAACTTGATTCACTAACCTTCCTTAGGTTTCAATGGCCGAATGTTTGCTCCCCCTTCTCTCCCTCTTGGTTCGGCTAAGAAGAACAAAGTTAAGACTTTGTTTTCTTCCCATTCTTTCTATTATTCCTTATGTCTCCAATACCCCAATTTCCTATTATAAAATCTAATTCACAAATAAATTGCCCATCATCAATCCATCTTGGCCGGCCACTATAAGGGAATTGGGCAAATTTGACATGCAAGTCCACCTTTGTGTTGACATGCACTAATAAGCCCTTTAAAATTAGCCTATCATATTTCACCATGTCTCATGTTGATCCCTAATTAATAATTCCTCATACAATTGGCAAAATTAGGGAATGAAATTTCCACATATGCATGTACACACATAATAAGCATAGAATATAACAATTAATTATTTTCTTAACTTGGTTTTGTGGTCCCGAAACCACTTCCCGACTAGGGTCAATTTAGGGCTGTCACAACTCTCCCCCACTTAAGAAATTTTCGTCCCCGAAAAACTTACCGGTAAATAGGTTTGGGTATCGTTCTTTCATCGAGCTCTCGGTCTCCCAAGTAGCTTCCTCGATCCCGTGTTTGAGCCATAACACCTTTACTAGCGGAACTCTTTTGTTTCGCAACTCCTTCACCTCACGAGCTAGGATACGTATCGGTTCTTCTTCATAGCTCATATCGACTTGAATTTCAACCTCTGATGGGCTAATTATATGCGATGGATCAGATCGATAGCGTCGAAGCATCGAAACATGAAAGACGTCATGAATCTTTTCAAGCTCCGGGGGCAAAATCAATCTATACGCAACCGGGCCAACTCGTTCGGAGATTTCGTACGGCCCAATGAATCTTGGGCTCAACTTGCCCTTACGGCCGAACCTGAGTATCTTTTTCCAAGGAGTCAGTCTATCAACAATAACCCATATCGCATCCTTCTTACTTGCTGACAAAGGCAGTCCGGACACAAAGTCCATTGTGACTCGATCCCATTTCCACTCGGGTATCATGATCGGCTGGAGTAATCCCGAAGGCACTTGATGTTCCGCTTTCACTTGTTGACATATTAAACATCTCGAAACAAAGTCAGAGATGTCCCGTTTCATACCATGCCACCAAAATTGACGTTTCAAATCGTTGTACATTTTCGTACTCCCCGGGTGAACTGACATTCGGCTACAATGGGCTTCGTTCAGAATCATCGAAATGAGTTCCGAATTCCTTGGAACACACAAACGATTTCTGTACCTCAAACAATCATCATCATCAATTTGAAACTCCGATTCCTCGTTCGGAAAACACTCAGCCCGTTTTGCAACCAATTCATCATCAACTTTCTGAGCTTCACGAATTTGGTGAGTCAATAATGGTTTAGCTTTTAATTCAGCTACTAACACACTGTCTGGTAGAATAGACAAATGCACGTTCATCGCTCGTAAAGCAAACAATGACTTCCGGCTTAAGGCGTCCGCAACCACGTTAGCCTTTCCCGGGTGGTAATCAATGACAAGCTCGTAATCTTTCAACAACTCAAGCCAACGTCTTTGTCGCAGATTCAAGTCTCGTTGAGTCATCAAATATTTGAGACTTTTGTGATCCGAAAATACATGGCACTTCTCACCAAACAGATAATGTCGCCATATTTTTAAAGCAAACACGATGGCAGCTAGTTCGAGATCATGGGTCGGATAATTCCTCTCGTGTGGCTTCAATTGTCTCGACGCATAGGCCACGACTCGACCTTCCTGCATCAATACGCAACCCAACCCAAGTAGGGATGCGTCACTATAGATGACAAACTCTTTACCCGATTCGGGTTGCACCAAAATTGGAGCTTCAGTCAAATGGGTTTTCAGTTGGTCGAAACTTTTCTGACATTTCTCCGTCCACTCGAACTTAACATCCTTTTGAAGTAGCTTCGTCATTGGTGTGGCTATCATCGAGAAACCTTTCACAAATCGTCGGTAATAACCGGCGAGCCCCAAAAAGCTCCGAACTTCAGTAACATTTCTCGGAGGTTTCCAGTCAAGTATGGCTGAAATTTTGTTCGGGTCAACTCGAATACCCGATGCGGATACCACATGACCCAAGAAGCTAACCTCTCTTAACCAGAACTCACACTTACTGAACTTAGCATATAACTGCTTATCCCGTAAAATTTGCAACACTAGCCTCAGGTGCTCAGCATGTTCGGTCTCATCTCTTGAATAGACCAAGATGTCATCAATGAACACAACTACGAACCGATCCAAATATGGTCTGAAGATCCGATTCATCAAATCCATAAATACTGCCGGGGCATTAGTGAGCCCAAACGGCATCACTAAGAATTCGTAGTGACCGTACCTCGTTCTGAAAGCAGTTTTGGGTACGTCTGAATCTCGAATCCGCAACTGATAATAACCCGATCTCAAATCTATTTTTGAGAACACTGAGGCCCCCTTTAGTTGATCAAACAAATCATCGATACGCGGTAGTGGGTATTTATTCTTTATCGTCACTTTATTCAGTTGACGATAGTCAATGCACAACCTCATGGTTCCGTCCTTCTTTTTCACGAACAATACTGGTGCACCCCAAGGTGAGAAACTTGGCCGAGCGAAACCTCTATCCGTCAATTCTTGCAGCTGAGCTTTCAACTCTTTTAACTCAGTTGGTGCCATACGATACGGAGCTATCGAAATCGGCGTAGTCCCAGGTACAAGCTCAATACCAAACTCTACCTCCCGAACAGGTGGTAAACCCGGTAATTCTTCCGGAAAAACATCCGGGTATTCACAAACCACCGGCACAGATTCGGGTTTCTTTTCTAAGCTCTTCGGCTTTACAAGCTCGCTCGACAAGTACTACGAACTCTCGTATCTCAAGAATGCCAACGAACATTTTTATATCTTCATTCAGCCCATCTTCGAAGCGTTTACACATAACAGCCTCGGACGAAACACATTCCCGAGCGTATCTACTAAGTCTAACAAATTTTCGCTCGTAATCAGTAACTGACATAGAACCTTGCTTAAGCTCAAGAAATTCCTTCCGTTTTTGATCAACAAATCTCTGACTGATATACTTTTTCCGAAACTCAGTTTGGAAAAACTCCCAAGTTACTTGCTCCCGGGGCACGACAGAAGTCAGAGTACTCCACCAATAGTAGGCAGAATCACGTAGCAAGGAGATAGCACACTTTAGACATTCATCGGGTGTACAAGATAGCTCATCGAGTACCCGGATAGTGTTGTCCAACCAAAATTCAGCTTGCTCGGCATCGTCGCTATCCGTAGCTTTAAATTCAGTAGCCCCATGTTTTCGGATTCGGTCAACTGGGGGCTTATTTGACCTTATTTGGTCAGTTACCGGAGGTATTGTAGGTGCGGGGGTGGTGTTTGTCGGGAATGGAGGTTGTGGAACAGCCGTATTAGTTCGAATGTATTGGTTGAACCAATCATTCATCACGCTATAGAAAGCTTGTCTAGCTTCATCGTTCGGGTTACTCGCATTAGGTTGAGAGTCCACCGGCGCTGTCCCTTGTGCGGGAGCAGGCGCTACACTCTCAAGATCATCAGCTACCGCTCGGTTGGGATCGGGATCCATTACTATAAATAAACACATTTGCAAATGTCAGAAATCACCACACTATCAATTAATCACATAAAATGGCATGTATAGCTAGACCCCAACACATTACGGTAGTCCTAGAATCGACTAAACCGTAGCTCTGATACCACTAAATTGTAACACCCCAAACCCGAGACCGTCACCGGAGTCGAATACGAGGTGTTGACAGACTTTTAAAAAATTTTTCCAGACACTGCCCAGTCTGAGTACTCGTCGCTTCAAAAATCATATCTTGAGTTTCACAACTCGAAAATCAGTTTTGTGATTTTTCCCTGAAACTAGACTCATGTTCCCACCTATATATTTTTTTCTAGAATTTTTGGTCGGGCCAATTAGTACAGTTTATTAGTCAAAGTCTCTCATGTTACAGGGGTCGACTACACTGACCTTTTCCCATTACGACTGGGATATCTCTCTGCACAGGGCTTCAATACTAATGCCGTTTGTTTCTATGGAAACTAGACTCAGAGAGGAATCCATACATATATGGTATGACCCCTAATTATCTCTGCTCAATTTATAGTGAATTTCCAAAGGCGGAACAGTGAATCCAGAAACTGTTCTGGCCCTGTTCCACAAGAACCCGAATATCTCTTCCTGTACTGTTCCTATAATTGTTTCGTTACTTCCATATGAAAGTAGATTCATCAAGGTTCGATTACATAATTTATTCACTATTTAATTCCACTCCTACGAATTTATGTGATTTTTCAATTCTACACCACTGTTGCTGTCAAAATCTGTTTTCAAGATAAACTTTACCTATTTTGTGGTTACCATGGACCAACTAGGGTTTTGCCATACATAGGTCCACATGTGATCATATTTAGCCATTCCAATGGCTGATCATTAGCCCAACACTTCCATTTCAATCCATAGTCACATCGTGAAACCATATATATACATACATAAACACAAATGGTCTAATGCCATACTCCACATCTACAAGCCATTTTCGCATGGCTTTACACACATACATCACAAAAGAACTTAAACAACGGGGGGTAGTCCTATACATGCCATATCCAGAGTTCAACTAAAAGAGTACCAAAAGAGCTTGATAGTGTAGATGACTTCGACTTCGCTGATCCCGAATCCGATAGCTAACGAACAAAATCTATAAAACAGAGAGCCAAAGCAACCGGGTAAGCATTTTAAGCTTAGTAAGTCTCAAGTAAGGAAATCGGCTTTAACTACAGTATTACATTCACATAGCTAACTAAGTCACTTTAATAACACACATTTTCATAATCATACTTCATCAACATATATACACAAGGTACCAACCTTTCTAAAAGCCGAAAAATTCGTTAGCCGATCACACGAATACTATTTAAAATGAATCGACTTTTCCAATGCACATGCAAACATACCGTATCGTTCGGGTTGGTCGAGCATATTTATTAAATTAGTTACAGCACAAAACGCTCACATTCAAACCCAAGTTTCTTCGGTATTTAACCGAATACAGCCGCAAACATATTTGCCTTCGGGTCTTAACCCGGACATATGGACTCGCATAATTGCCTTCGGGTCTTAGCCCGGATATATCATCCCGCATAATTGCCTTCGGGTCATAGCCCGGATATATCAACTCGCATAATTGCCTTCGGGTCTTAGCCCGGATATGTCAACTCGCATAATTGCCTTCGGGTCATAACCCGGATATATCAACTCGCATAATTGCCTTCGGGTCTTAGCCCGGATATATCAACTCGCATAATTGCCTTCGGGTCTTAGCCCGGATATGTCAACTCGCATAATTGCCTTCGGGTCATAACCCGGATATATTCCAATGTTCATGCACACATATGTCAATAATCATAACACATTCATATCATTTCTTCGTTACTAAGGCTCAAACACAAAACATTTATTAAACCTTTCAAATTTCGGCTCAGTAGCCGCACACAAAGAACATAATTTCAATTGGCTTTATAACATAGTCTCTAAGCACATTCGACTATCCGTCATAGTATGACTATTCATTTCAATATAATTCAAGTAGGGTCATTACTCGAAGACTTACCTCAAATGTCGTCGAACGACTTCAACGGCTATTCAATTATTTTTTCCTTCCCTTTATCGGATCTAGTTCCCCTTTGCTCTTGAGCTTAAGTTCAACAAAATTTAAAATAGTCATTAATCGACTATTCAAGTATTACTTTCAGAATAATATTATATATATTGATCCGACTTTCACACACATAGATTATAGCAAGCTTTATATTAATCAATAAATAATTCATCGGCAAACTTTCATTAATGTTTACAACAAAATCACATATTCACTACGAGCTGTTTTCCTGAGCAGTAGTTACTAAATTACTTATAACTGGAGCTACTAAACTCCAAATCACTTGCCGTTAATTTTCCCTGAATATAGACTCGTATATCTTCCATCCATAAAATTTTCAGAATTTTAGGCTTGGCCAATCAATACCAGATTTTTCTTAAAGTTTCCCCTGTTCACTGTTTGACTATTCTGACCACTCTTCACTACGAATCCAATTTCTCACTTTACAGAATTCAAAATGTGTTGTATTTGATATCATTAGAAACTAGACTCATTAAGGAGTCTAAGCATATAAATTTTATCTTATAATCATTTTTGTACAATTTATAATGATTTTCTAAAAACAGAACAGGGAATCCAGCAGTCATTATGACTCAGCCCCACAATACTTCAAATATCTCAAGATCGGTAACTCTTTTGTTTTTATAGTTTCTTTTGTAAGAAAATAGACTCTTCAAGCTTTAATGACATAATTCACTCAGCTTCTAATTCAACTCCTACAATTTATGGCGATTTTCCAAAATCACCTTACTGCTGCTGTCCCCAAACAGATTATTACCAAATCAAATACTAACATTAGCATTTCACCTTAATAGCTAGCTTACCAAGCCTTGATTTAACATATAATTCACACATATCACATTCAGCTATATATATATACATTTATCATATTTATTATTAACAAAGTATGCTCATGACAAATTTACTCCCAATCGCATCTCAAAATTCATCAAGCTTAGAACACATTTACTAATTAAATTCGGTAGTTTAATCACTTTTCTAACCACTTATACATATAATTCCATTCAACATTATAACCCATTATCACTCATTTAGCCGATTATAGAGAATTAAACATAATATCATGTACTATGCCGAACCTTTAGAAAATCAAGCACCTAATTCATCCATTTCAAAACACCCAATCGGCATTTGCTCAAGGCATTAAGCAAGGTCTAGGTTCGGCTATTACACACATGAGTATTAGAAATTATAGTTTTTAACAAGATCAACTTCTTTCATCAACAATTTCTTCATCAAAACTTAAAGATAAAAATCAAATTCCTTCCTTATCTACCATAACCGAATGTTCAATTCAACCATCCAAATTCAAAGTTTTGGCATGGGATAAGTAAGTAGCATGATGAGTAACCTAAAACAAACTAGAATTTCAAAAAAAATCTAACTTGATTCACTAACCTTCCTTAGGTTTCAATGGCCGAATGTTTGCTCCCCCTTCTCTCCCTCTTGGTTCGGCTAAGAAGAACAAAGTTAAGACTTTGTTTTCTTCCCATTCTTTCTATTATTCCTTATGTCTCCAATACCCCAATTTCCTATTATAAAATCTAATTCACAAATAAATTGCCCATCATCAATCCATCTTGGCCGGCCACTATAAGGGAATTGGGCAAATTTGACATGCAAGTCCACCTTTGTGTTGACATGCACTAATAAGCCCTTTAAAATTAGCCTATCATATTTCACCATGTCTCATGTTGATCCCTAATTAATAATTCCTCATACAATTGGCAAAATTAGGGAATGAAATTTCCACATATGCATGTACACACATAATAAGCATAGAATATAACAATTAATTATTTTCTTAACTCGGTTTTGTGGTCCCGAAACCACTTCCCGACTAGGGTCAATTTAGGGCTGTCACATTCGCTCAGTTGATAAATGAGCTACCGGCCTTTGGCTAAGTTGATCTTTGTGTATGAATAAAAGGGTTGGTAATGTGAAGTAAGTATGATATTGAAAAATTGTGCATATGAAATTATTCGTTTAGCTACATGAATGCTATACTTTTGTTGTGCTGGAATCCCTTGCTCAAAACTTACTAAGCATAAATTGCTTACTCCGTCTCCTTGATTCTCTGTTTTATAGATTTTGGTTCTCCAGCTATCGGAGTCAGGATTTTGAAGTCGAAGTCGCCCACACTATCAAAGCCCCCCCCTTTTGGTACAATTTTGGTTGAACTTCGAAATGGCATGTATAGGACTACCCTTTTTGTTGGGGGTCATGGACCCTTTGGACTTGTATAATTTTGGATAGCCATGCGAAAATGGCTTATATATGTTTGAGTATAATGTTATAATCATTTGGTATGGATATGGTTATTGAGAGGTGTGGATATGCTTAACAAGGATTGGCCATGGGAATGGTTAATCACTATCATAATTTGTGCTATTTATGCTAAAAGGGCTAGTTGAATCATGGAAACTATGAAATAGGTAAAGTCTACTTTAAAGGCAGATGCTGACAGCAGCAGTGATGTAGATTTGGAAAATCACTAAAAATAGTAGGAAGAGAATTAAATAGTGAATAAATTATGTAAACGAACCTTGATGAATCTATTTTCATAGGAAAGTAACAAAACGATCATATGGACAGTATGTTAAGAGATATTCAGGTTCTCGTAAGACAGGGCCAGAACGGTTTCTGGATTCCCTGTTTCGACTTTGGAAATTCATTATAAATTAACCGGAGATAATTAGGAGTCATGCCATATATGTATAGATTCTTCTTTGAGTCTAGTTTCTATAAAAACAAACGACATCAGTATTGAAGCCCTGTACAGGGAGATATCCAAGTCGTAATGTGCAAAGGTCAGTGTAGTCGATCCCTGTAACATGGGAGACTTTGACTAATAAACTGTACTAATTGGCCCAACCAAAAATTCTAGAATAAAATATGTAGATGGGAATATGAGTCTAGTTTCAGGGAAAATTTACGGAACTGGATTCCGAGTTTCTGAACTCAAGATATGATTTTTTAAGCGACTAGTACGCAGATTGGCAGTGTCTGGGAAATTTTTTTATAAGTGGTTTAAAGTCTGTTAACACCTCGTGTTCGACTCCGGTGACGGTCTCGGGTTCGGGGTGTTACATTTGATTGGTATCAGAGCTACGGTTTAGTCGATTCTAGGACTACCGTAATGCGTTGGGTCTAGCTATACATGCCATTTTATGTGATTATTTGATAGTGTGGTGATTTCTGACAATTGTAAATGTGTTTATTTATAGTAATGGATCCTGATCCCGACCGAGCGGTAGCTGATGATCTTGAGAGTGTAGCGCCTGCTCCCGCACAGGGGACAGCGCCGGCGGACTCTCAACCTAATGCTAGTAACCCGAATGATGAAGCTAGACAAGCTTTCTATAGCGTGATGAATGATTGGTTCAACCAATACATTCGAACTAATACGGCTGTTCCACAACCTCCATTCCCGACTAATACCACCCCCGCACCTACAATACCTCCGGAAACTGACCAAATAAGGTCAAATAAGCCCCCAGTTGACAGAATCCGAAAACATGGGGCTACTGAATTTAAAGCTACGGATAGCGACGATGCTGAGCAAGCTGAATTTTGGTTGGACAACACTATCCGGGTACTCGATGAGCTATCTTGTACACCCGATGAATGCCTAAAGTGTACTATCTCCTTGCTACGCGATTCTGCCTACTATTGGTGGAGTACTCTGACTTCTGTTGTGCCCCGAGAGCAAGTAACTTGGGAGTTCTTCCAAACTGAGTTTCGGAAAAAGTATATCAGTCAGAGATTTGTTGATAAAAAAACGGAAGGAATTTCTTGAGCTTAAGCAAGGTTCTATGTCAGTTACTGATTACGAGCGAAAATTTGTTAGACTTAGTAGGTATGCTCGGGAATGTGTTTCGTCTGAGGCTATCATGTGTAAACGCTTCGAGGATGGGCTAAATGAAGATATAAAAATGTTTGTGGGCATTCTTGAAATACGAGAGTTCGTAGTACTTGTCGAGCGAGCTTGTAAAGCCGATGAGCTTAGAAAAGAAAAACAAAAAGTTGATGTGGGAACTGGAGAGTTTCGTAAAAGATCCTCGGGAAAGTCTCTTCAACAGGCATCGGAGAAATTTCGAGATGATGTGGGCCGGTCTAGAGGCACTTCGGGCCTTTTTAGACGAGATCGTGATCGACCCCCTGTGGGTACACGAGGCATTTCGGTCGCCAGTGTTGGGAATGAACGTCGAGACAGAACGAAATGTCGATATTGTGGTAAATGGCATTCGGGGAGTTGTAGATTCCCTGACCGCTCCTGTTACAAGTGCGGATCAGTTGACCACTTCATTAAAGATTGCCCGAGGTTGTCTGAACAGAATGTAAATTAGAGTGGGAAACCAGGTGCTACCACTGCTCGAGGTAGACCATCTGGAAATACGGGCAATGCTAGTGGTGGTCAGAGAGGATCTAGAGATGCTACGACCAGATCCGAGGCTCGTGCGCCTGCTAGAGCTTATGCTATACGTGCCCGCGAGGATGCTTCTTCGCCTGATGTTATTACCGGTACTTTTACTCTCTTTGATACTAATGTAATTGCTTTGATTGACCCCGGTTCTACTCATTCTTACATATGTGAAACCTTAGCATCCAGTGAGACTTTACCTATTGAGTCTACTGAGTTCGTAATTCGGGTGTCAAATCCCTTGGGTCGTTACGTGCTTGTCGACAAAGTGTGTAAGAAATGTCCCCTAGTAATTCGAGGTTCCTATTTTCCGGCGGACTTGATGCTTTTGCCGTTTGATGAATTTGATGTTATTCTTGGTTTGGATTGGTTGACCGCGCATGATGCGGATGTGAATTGCAAAAGCAAGACTATTGATTTGAGGTGCGCAAATAATGAGATGATCCGAGTTGAGTCTACGGACTTAAAGGGGTTGTCAGCTGTAATATCCTCAATGTTGGCCCAGAAATATGTAAGAAAAGGGTGCGAAGCATACCTTGCGTATGTACTTGATGACAAAGAATTAGAAAAGAAACCCGAATCTGTGCCGGTGGTTTGTGAATACCCAGATGTTTTTCCTGAAGAATTACCGGGTTTACCACCTGTTCGGGAGATAGAGTTTGGTATTGAGCTTGTACCTGGGACTACGCCAATTTCGATAGCTTCGTATCATATGGCACCAACCGAGTTAAAAGAGTTGAAAGCTCAGTTGTAAGAATTGACGGATAGAGGTTTCGCTCGACCAAGTTTCTCACCTTGGGGTGCACCAGTATTGTTCGTGAAAAAGAAGGACGGAACCATGAGGTTGTGCATTGACTATCGTCAGCTGAATAAAGTGACAATAAAGAACAAATATCCGTTACTGCGTACCGATGATTTGTTCGACCAACTGAAGGGAGCCTCAGTGTTCTCAAAAATAGATTTGAGATCGGGCTATTATCAGTTGCGAATTCGAGATTCGGACATACCCAAAACTGCCTTCAGAACGAGATATGGTCACTACGAATTCTTAGTGATGCCGTTTGGGCTCACTAATGCCCCTGCGGTATTTATGGATTTGATGAATCGGATCTTCAGACCATATTTGGATCGGTTCGTAGTTGTGTTCATTGATGACATCTTGGTTTATTCAAGAGATGAGACCGAACATGCTGAGCACCTGAGATTAGTGTTGCAAATTTTGCGGGATAAGCAGTTATATGCTAAGTTCAGTAAGTGTGAGTTCTGGTTAAGAGAGGTTAGCTTCTTGGGTCACGTGGTATCCGCATCGGGTATTCGAGTTGACCCGAGCAAAATTTCAGCCATACTTAACTGGAAGCCTCCAAGAAATATTACCAAAGTTCGGAGCTTCCTGGGGCTCGCCGGTTATTACCGACGATTTGTAAAAGGTTTCTCGATGATAGCCACACCAATGACGAAGGTACTTCAAAAGGATGTTAAGTTCGAATGGACGGAGAAATGTCAGAACAGTTTCGATCAACTGAAAACTTATTTGACTGAAGCTCCAATTTTAGTGCAACCCGAATCAGGCAAAGAGTTTGTCATTTATAGTGACGCATCCCTACTTGGGTTGGGTTGCGTATTGATGCAAGAAGGTCGAGTGGTGGCCTATGCGTCGAGACAATTAAAGCCACATGAGAAAAATTATCCGACCCATGATCTTGAACTAGCTGCCATCGTATTTGCTTTAAAAATATGGCGACATTACTTATTTGGTGAAAAGTGCCATGTATTTTCGGATCACAAAAGTCTCAAATATTTGATGACTCAAAGAGACTTAAATCTGCGACAAAGACGTTGGCTTGAGTTGTTGAAAGATTACGAGCTTGTCATTGATTACCACCCGGGAAAGGCTAATGTGGTTGCGGACGCCTTAAGCCGAAAATCATTGTTTGCTTTACGAGCGATGAATGTGCACTTGTCTGTTCTACCCGACAATGTGTTAGTAGCTAAATTAAAAGCCAAACCATTATTGATTCATCAAATTCGTGAAGCCCAGAAAGTTGATGATGAATTGGTTGCAAAACGGGCTGAGTGTGTTCCGAACAAGGAATCGGAGTTTCAAATTGATGATGATGATTGTTTGAGGTTCAGAAGTCGTTTGTGTGTTCCAAGGAATTCGGAACTCATTTCGATGATTCTGAACGAAGCCCATTGTAGCCGAATGTCAATTCACCCGGGGAGTACGAAAATGTACAACGATTTGAAACGTCGGTTTTGGTGGCATGGTATGAAACGAGACATCTCCGACTTTGTTTCGAGATGTTTAATATGTCAACAAGTGAAAGCAGAACATCAAGTGCCTTCAGGATTACTTCAGCCGATCATGATACCCGAGTGGAAATGGGATCGAGTCACAATGGACTTTGTGTCCGGACTGCCATTGTCAGCAAGTAAGAAAGATGCGATTTGGGTTGTTGTCGATAGACTGACAAAGTCGGCTCACTTTATCCCCGTGCGTACGGATTTTTCATTGGATAAACTAGCTGAATTGTATGTTTCTCAGATTGTGAGATTACACGGGGTACCTATTTCTATCTTGTCGTATAGAGATCCGAGATTCACCTCACAATTTTGGAGGAAATTGCAAGAAGCTTTGGGTACCAAGCTGCATTTTAGCACTGCTTTTCACCCCCAAACCGATGGTCAATCTGAGCGGATAATTCAGATACTTGAGGATATGTTGAGATGTTGCATCCTCGAGTTCAGTAGTTCATGGGAACGGTATTTACCTTTGATTGAATTTGCTTACAACAATAGTTTTCAATCAAGTATTAAGATGGCACCTTACGAGGCTTTGTACGGTCGTAAATGCCGTACACCATTGTTTTGGACCGAGCTCGGTGAAAGTAAAATTTTCGGAGTTGATTTGATTAAAGATGCCGAACAGAAAGTAAAGGTAATCCGTGAAAGTCTGAAGGCAGCCACAGATCGTCAAAAAATCGTATGCGGATTTGAAACGAAAAGACATTGAATATCAGGTGGGAGATAAAGTGTTTCTTAAAGTTTCGCCTTGGAAAAAGGTACTCAGATTTGGCTGTAAGGGCAAGTTGAGCCCGAGATTCATTGGGCCGTACGAAATCTCCGAACGAGTTGGTCCGGTTGCGTATAGATTGATTTTGCCCCCTGAACTTGAAAAGATTCACGATGTCTTTCATGTTTCGATGCTTCGACGTTATAGATCCGATCCGTCACATGTGATTAATCCCTCAGAAGTTGAAATTCAATCTGACTTGAGTTATGAAGAAGAACCGATTCGTATCCTAGCTCGTGAAGTGAAAGAGTTGCGAAACAAAAGGGTTCCGTTAGTTAAGGTGTTATGGCTCAAACACGGGATCGAGGAAGCTACTTGGGAAACCAAGAGCTCGATGAAAGAACGATACCCAAACCTATTTACCGGTAAGATTTTCGGGGACGAAAATTTCATAAGTGGGGGAGAGTTGTGACAGCCCAAAATTGACCCTAGTCAGGAAGTGGTTTCGGGACCGCTAAACCGAGTCACCGAAATGTTCAAATGTGATATTTATTGTCTAGAATATGTAATTAGGAATGTGTGAAAATTTCAAGCTTCGATTTAGTCGATTGCTTGTGAGTTTTAGTAAATAGGACTTATGTGAGAAAATTTTGAAATCTGATAGGTCAAAGCATAAGGACCTATTAGTGCATGTTGAAAAAGGGGGGACTTGCATGTCAATTTCCCCCCTCTATTAGTAGTGGCCGGCCATGACAAGTATGGTAGACCAAGTGTGATGGGCAAGACATGTCATAGACATGTTGTGTTGGTGTATCATGGGTGGAAACAATAAAATAATAAGCATGGTAATTAAATAATGAAAGGGAGGAGTGATGAAAAAAAAAAGAATGGTCTCATCCATGCCCCCCCATTGCCGTGAGTAAAAGAAAAGAAAAGAAAAATTTTGTTCATCCTTTTTCATCTTCTTTTGGCCGAAAATTCTAAGGAAGGAGGAAGGAGTTCTTGCTTCATGTTTGGTTTGGAAGAGGATTAGGAGGAGGTTTGGCCATACTTGTATCTAGATCAAGGTATGTTTGAGGTTGTGCCATGAGATTCATGCATGTTTTTAGTTGCTAGCTTGAGTTCTAATTAGCCCATGGTTCAAATCTTTGCTATGTCATGGGGATGATATTCGGCCTAGGTGGATTTTGTGTTAATGCCATTGCATGCTAAATATGAAGCTTGTTAATGATGCATGTGATGGTGGATTGATGATTCTTGAATATTCTTTTTAGCATTTTTGAGTGAGCACATATGTGCATTGGTTGCTAGATGGAGAAGAATCGGCTAGCAAGTTGTGTGCTAAGGCCGAATATAATTTTTGTATATTAATGAGTAATGCATGTGTTAAATTGATGGAAAGGGAGAGGATGCTTTACTAGTGTATATATGTGTGTATTAGCCAAGTTTTGAACTTGAAACAAAATGGTGTTTAGTCAATACAAGTGACCATACTTGTAGAATGTATTAAGTGTTGCAATCGGCCCCAACATAGACATGCATATTCGGCCATAGGAAGGAGATTGGTGTTGCATGTATTCGGTTAGAGGCAAGCATATTGATGTTTTTGTCTTGGCTTAGAAAATTCGGCCAAGGGGGAAAATTAGCTAAAATGTTGAGTTTGATTCATGATTCCGTACATATGTGACTTTAATGTCTAATGTATAAATATGGGCTAAGTGCCTTGTGTTCCTCTTTTCGATGCTCAAATGATTAAATCAATTTATTTGTTTAATTAAGCTCAAGAGCAAAGGAGAACTAAATCCGATAAAGGGAAGGAAAAAGTGGTCGAATAGCTATCGGAATCGTTCGACAACATCCGAGGTAAGTTCTTGAGTAAAAGAGCTTAAATTATGATTTGATTAGATCATGTTTTAAGCAAATCAAAATCATGCTCTTTGTGTGTGGCTATTGAGTCGAAATTGCAAGAATGATAAGTGTCTTGTGTTTGAGTTTTGCTAACGAAAACGAAATACGAATGTGCCATGATTTATTGTTAAATGTGCATGGTTATTTGAATGATGTCCGGGCTAAGTCCCGAAGGCTTTGTGCTAGGTGACCATATCCGGACTAAGATCCGAAGGCATTTGTACGAGTTACTAAATCCGGACTAAGATCCGAAGGCATTTGTGCGAGTTACTAAATCCGGGTTAAGTCCCGAAGGCATTTGTGCGAGTTACTAAATCCGGGTTAAGTCCCGAAGGCATTTGTGCGAGTTACTATAACCGGGCTATGTCCCGAAGGCATTTGAACGAGTAGCTATATCCGGTTAAATTCCGAAGGTACGTGATTTGGGAATGAATGATCTTGCTGTAAAAATTTCAGTTAATACGCTTGAAACATCCCAACATTAAGGTATGTTTCGTATGTGCTTTGAATTAGTTGAGCCCTTTCAAATAAGTATTCGCTCAGTTGATAAATGAGCTAGCGGCCTTTGGCTAAGTTGATCTTTGTGTATGAATAAAAGGGTTGGTAATGTGAAGTAAGTATGATATTGAAAAATTGTGCACATGAAATTATCCGTTTAGCTACATGAATGCTATACTTTTGTTGTGCTGGAATCCCTTGCTCAAAACTTACTAAGCATAAATTGCTTACTCCGTCTCCTTGATTCTCTGTTTTATAGATTTTGGTTCTCCAGCTATTGGACTCGGGATTTTGAAGTCGAAGTCGCCCACACTATCAAAGCCCCCCCCCTTTTGGTACAATTTTGGTTGAACTTCGAAATGGCATGTATAGGACTACCCTTTTTGTTGGGGGTCATGGACCCTTTGGACTTGTATAATTTTGGATAGCCATGCGAAAATGGCTTATATATGTTTGAGTATAATGTTATAATCATTTGGTATGGATATGGTTATTGAGAGGTGTAGATATGCTTAACAAGGATTGGCCATGGGAATGGTTAATCACTATAATAATTTGTGCTATTTATGCTAAAAGGGCTAGTTGAAGCATGGAAACTATGAAATAGGTAAAGTCTACCTTAAAGGCAGATGCTGACAGCAGCAGTGATGTAGATTTGGAAAATCACTAAAAATAGTAGGAAGAGAATTAAATAGTGAATAAATTATGTAAATGAACCTTGATGAATCTATTTTCATAGGAGAGTAACGAAACGATCATATGGACAGTATGTTCAGAGATATTCAGGTTCTCGTAAGACAGGGCCAGAACGGTTTCTGGATTCCCTGTTTCGACTTTTGAAATTCATTATAAATTAACCGGAGATAATTAGGAGTCATGCCATATATGTATAGATTCTTCTTTGAGTCTAGTTTCTATAAAAACAAACGACATCAGTATTGAAGCCCTGTACAGGGAGATATCCAAGTCGTAATGCGCAAAGGTCAGTGTAGTCGATCCCTGTAACATGGGAGATTTTGACTAATAAACTGTACTAATTGGCCCAACCAAAAATTCTAGAAAAAACTATGTAGATGGGAATATGAGTGTAGTTTCAGGGAAAATTTACGGAACTGGATTCCAAGTTTCTGAACTCAAGATATGATTTTTTAAGCGACTAGTACGCAGATTGGCAGTGTCTGGGAAATTTTTTTATAAGTGGTTTAAAGTCTGTTAACACCTCGTGTTCGACTCCGGTGACGGTCTCGGGTTCGGGGTGTTACACTTATGCCTCGAGACAGTTAAAGCCGCATGAGAAGAACTATCCTACACATGATTTGGAATTGGCCGCTATTGCCTTTACCTTAAAGATCTGGCGACATTATTTATATGGTGAAAAATGCCGAATTTTTATTGATCACAAAACTTTGAAGTATTTGATGAATGAAAAGGATTTAAATCTACGACAGTGGAGATGGCTTGAATTATTGAAGGATTATGAGCTAGTGATTGATTATCATCCGGGAAAAGCAAATGTAGTTGCTGACACCTTGAGCAGGAAATCTCTTTTTACTTTGAGGGCCATGAATACGGGGTTAGCATTGTCTAATGATGGGTCAATCTTAGCAGAGATGAGGGCTAAACCGTTATTCCTCCAGCTAATTGTGATGCTCAAAAGAACGATAGTGAGTTGCGAACCAAGAGAACTCAGTGCGAATCAAGTTACGACACAGATTTTCGAGTTGGACCAGATGACTGTTTGATGTTTCGAGACAAGATATGTGTACCAAAAAATGATGAATTGATTCAAAAAATATTACATGAGGCGCATAGTGGTTGTTTGTCAGTTCACCCTCGTAGCACAAAAATGTATAATGATTTAAAGAAATTATATTGGTGGCCAGGCATGAAAAGGGACATTTCTAAATTTGTAACCAAGTGTTTGATCTGTCAACAAGTAAAAGCGGAGCATCAAGTGCCTTCAGGATTACTCCAACTCGGTAATGGTGCCTGAGTGGAAATGGGATAGGATTACCATGGATTTTGTAACTGGTTTGCCTCTGACTCCTAGAAAGAAGGATGCTGTCTGGGTAGTGGTTGATAGGTTAACAAAGTCGGCTCACTTTATACCGGTACATACCGATTACTCACTTGATAAATGAGCTGAATTATATATTGTTGAAATTGTGAGGTTGCACGGGGTACCTATGTCTATAATATCAGATAGAGATTTGAGATTTACCTCGAGATTCTGGAAAAAGTTACAAGAAGCTTTGGGCACAAAATTGAACTTTAATACTGCGTTTCGTCCACAAACAGATGGTCAGTCAGAAAGAGTAATCCAAGTACTCGAAGATATGCTTAGATGCTATGTTTTGGAATTTGAAGGCAGTAGGGAGAAATATCTACCTTTGGTTGAATTTGCCTACAATAATAGTTTTCAATCGAGTATACAGATGGCACCATACGAAGCCTTGTATGGTCGCAAGTGTCGGACTCTTTTATATTGGACCGAACTTAGTGAGAAACAGATTCACGAAGTTGATCTAGTTAAAGAAACCGAAGAGAAAGTAAAAGTAATTCGGGATTGCTTGAAAGCTGCTTCAGATCGACAAAAGTCATATACAGATTTAATAAGAAAAGAGATTGAATTTCAGGTGGGTGATAAAGTGTTCTTGAAGGTGTCACCATGGAAAAAGATTCTGAGATTTGGCCGAAAAGGCAAGTTGAGTCCGCGTTTTATTGGGCCATACGAGATTCTTGAAAGGATTGGACCAGTGGCATATCGGTTGGCTTTACCGGTAGAGTTAGAAAGAATTCATAAAGTGTTTCATGTATTAATGTTGCGACGTTATCGTTCTGATACTTCACATATAATTTCTCCAACAGAAATTGAGATTCGATCTAACTTGACCTATGATGAAGAACCGATTAAGATTTTGGCTCAAGAAGTGAAACAGTTGAGAAAAAAAACATAGCTTTAGTGAAAGTGTTATGGCAAAGACATGGAGTAGAAGAAGCTACATGGGAACCGGAGGAAACCACGAGAAAACAGTACCCAAACCTCTTTACCGGTAAGATTTTCAGGGACGAAAATCCCTAAAGGGGGTGAGTTGTACCAGCCCGATTTAGGGCCAAAACGGAATAGTGGTTTTGAAACCACAAATTTGAGATAGAAATAATAGTTTTATTATCATTTTAAGGTCTATGGCATGATTTCATGACTGTGTGAAAATTTTGTTTAGAAATTTTATCGATAGAGGGTCCAATTTGATATTTAGGACTAAATTGCAAAAGTTGTAAAATGTGTGTTCTAGTTCACAAGGGTACTAAGTACTTGTGAGTAATGGGTTTTTAAAGTGGAGGTCTTGTATAGTAATTAGACCATTATACTAGTTTGGACAAAAATACCTAAAGGAAGATAAAGCATCATAGTTTTTAATGAAGGGTAATTTAGTCATTTGGTAAATAAAATAATAAAATGGGAAAACAAAGCCAAAATTTGGTATCATCTTCATCAAGTTGGCCAAAACTCTCATAGACACCATAGCTAGGGTTTTTCCAATCTTTCAAGCTCAATAGTAAGTGCATTCAAGCCCCGTTTTTAATGTTCTTTACATTTTTTGAAATCCTCGTAGCTCGGTTTACCTATTCCTACCATTATTTCGAGTTAGGGTTTATGTTTAAAAAATTATCCATGAATGATATGCATGTATTTTGATTTTTTATGGTGGAATATGAATGTTTGATGTTAGGAGAACGATCTTTTCTAAGCGATTTTTAGCGAAAACGAGCAAAACGGTATAATCGGTAAAAATACCTAATGCTCATAAGTACATGATAGAGTGAGAATTTGATGTTGTTATAGAAGAGAAAAATGTTCAGCATGTCATAAAACATAAGAATAAGGGCTGAAATTAAATTTCCGAGCCTAGGGGCAAAATCATAATTTTGTAAAAGTTAGGGGAAAAAATGTAATTTTTGCATAATGTGATTTTTGGATTGAAATAAATAGTATGAGTGTTAAATGCGCTAAATGTGTTGTTATAGATCAAGAAAGGCGTGGAATCGACCTTGAACGGGGGAAGGAAAAGGTTTTGGACTAAATTGCAAAATTTCAATATTTTGCGCCGAAGTAAGTTTGTATGTAAATAATACATTAACTTCATTTACATTTTTGTATTTCAGCCTATTTTATATATTTTATTTGATTTTTGAGTCATAAATCGACTATTGGAAGAATGAAAATAAGTAATAGTGAGAGAAATCCCGGTTTAACTTTCAGAAAGATTGAATAATACAGATGAAATGTAGCTAGGTCACATGTATGGTGCTGAGTGCACATCATGTGTACAAGAGAGCTACGAGATACTATGTAGCAGTTAGGTCACATGTGTGATACGGGATGTATCCCATTTAGACAAGAGAGCTCTGAGAGAGGATAAATGTAGCTAGGTCGCATGTGTGATTCCAAGTGAAAGACACCATGTAGACAAGAGAGCTACGAGATAAATTGGCTAGGTTACATGGGTGGTACTAAGTGTTCACCATGTGTACAAGAGAGCCGAATTATATGAAATATGATGGTGGAGCAGTGTGCTGAAACCACCAAGTATCGAGGATTGATCCGAATTGTTTAATAGGATGATTTTATATTGACATTGTAATCATGAACCTACACTTGTGATGTATGAAATGTGGTGAAAGTGAATTGTGATATGTAGGTTAAATGAGGTAAATACAAAGAAAGTGTGAAAGAGTGAATTAGCGATAATACTGTTTTAGATAGTTGTAGTGACGTGAATTTGAAAAATCACCAAAAATAGTAGGAAATTATTTATAGTCTGAATGAGATATGAATTTAAAGCTTAATGAGTCTATTTTCATGTAAAAGAAACAGAGCAAGTAAAGGTGTAACACCCCGAACCCGAGACCGTCACCGGAGTCGAACACGAGGTGTTAACAGACTTTTAAAAAAAAATTTCTAGACACTGCCAATCTGCGTAATAGTCGCTTTAAAAATCATATCTTGAGTTCAGAAACTCGGAATCCAGTTCCGTAAATTTTCCCTGAAACTAGACTCATATGCCCATCTACATATTGTTTTCTAGAATTTTTGGTCGGGCCAATTAGTACAGTTTATTAGTCAAAGTCTCCCATGTTACAGGGATTGACTACCCTGACCTTTGCGCATTACGACTTGGATATCTCCCTGTACAGGGCTTCAATACTGATGCCGTTTGTTTCTATAGAAACTAGACTCAGAGAGGAATCTATACATATATGGCTTGACTCCTAATTGTCTCTGGTTAATTTATAATGAATTTCCAAATTTGGAACAGGAAATCCAGAAACCGTTCTGGGCCTGTCTCACAAGAACCTGAATATCTCTTAACATACTGTCCGTATGATTGTTTCGTTACTTTCCTATGAAAATAGATTCATCAAGGTTCGTTAACATAATTTATTCACTATTTAATTCCATTCCTACTATTTTAGTGATTTTCTAAATCTACATCACTGCTGCTGTCAGCATCTGCCTTTAAGGTAGACTTTACCTATTTCATGGTTTCCATGATTCAACTAGCCTTTTTTGCATAAATAGCACAATTTATGAAAGTGATTAACCATTCCCATGGCCAATCCTTGTCAAGCATATCCACACCAAATGATTATAACATTATACTCAAACACATATAAGCCATTTTCGCATGGCTATCCAAAATTTATACAAGTCCAAAGGGTCCACGACCCACAACAAACGGGTAGTCCTATACATGCCATTTCGAAGTTCAACCAAAACTGTACCAAAAGGGGGATTTGATAGTGTGGGCGACTTTGACCTCAAGATCCCGAGTCCGATAGCTGGAGAACCAAATCTATAAAACAGAGGAGCAATGAAACGGAGTAAGCAATTTATGCTTAGTAAGTTTTGAGCAAGGAATTCCAGCACAACAAAAGTATAGCATTCAAATAGCTAAACGGATAATTTCATATGCACAAATTTTCGATATCATACTTGCTTCACATTATCAACCCTTATGTACATACACAAAAGATCAACTTAGCCAAAGGCTGGTAGCTCGTTTATCAACTGAGCGAATACTTATTTGTAAGGGCTCAACTAAATTCAAGCACATACGAAACATACCTCAATGTTGGGATGTTTCTAGAGTATTAACTGAAATTTTTACAGCAAGATCATTCATTCCCAAATCACATACCTTCGGAATTTAACCAGATATAGCTCCTCGTTCAAATGCCTTCGGACATAGCCCGATTATAGTAATTCGCACAAATGCCTTCGGGACTTAACCCGGATTTAGTAACTCGCACAAATGCCTTCGGGCTTAGCCCGGAATTAGTATCTCGCACAAATGCCTTCGGATCTTAGTCCGGATTTAGTATCTCGCACAAATGCCTTCGAATCTTAGTCCGGATATGGTCACTTAGCACAAAGCCTTCGGGACTTAGCCCGGACATCATTCAAATAACCATGCACATTTAACAATAAATCATGGCACATTCGTATTTCATTTTCGTTAGCAAAACTCGAACACAAGACACTTATCATTCTTGTAATTTCGGCTCAATAGCCACACACAAAGAGCATGATTTTGATTTGCTTAAAACATGATCTAATCAAATCTTAATTTAAGCTCTCTTACTCAAGAACTTACCTCGGGTGTTGTCGAACGATTCCGATAGCTATTCGACCACTTTTTCCTTCCCTTTATCGGATTTAGTTCCCCTTTGCTCTTGAGCTTAATTAAACAAATAAATTGATTTAATCATTTGAGCATCGAAAAGAGGAACACAAGGCACTTAGCCCATATTTATACATTAGACATTAAGGTCACATATGTACGGAATCATGAATCAAACTCAACATTTTTGCTAATTTTTCCCCCTTGGCCGAATATGCATGTCTATTTTGGGGCCGATTTCAACACTTAATACATTCTACAAGTATGGTCACTTGTATTGACTAAACACCCTTTTGTTTCAAGTTCAAAACTTGGCTAATACACACATATATACACTAGTAAAGCATCCTCTCCCTTTCCATCAATTTAGCACATGCATTACTCATTAACCTACAAAAATTATATTCGGCCTTAGCACACAACTTGCTAGCCGATTCTTCCCCATCTAGCAACCAATGCACATATGTGCTCACTCAAAAATGCTAAAAAGGAGATTCAAGAATCATCAATCCACCATCACATGCATCATTAACAAGCTTCATATTTAGCATGCAATGGAATTAACACAAAATCCACCTAGGCCGAATCTTAACTCATCTTCATGCCTCATCACCACAACATCAAACATCAACCAAGAATGATGCATCCATGGCCGAGTGTCATTTCCATCACATAGCAAGATTTAGACCATGGGCTAGGTAGAACTCAAGCTAACAACTAAAATATGCATGCATCTCATGGAACATCACCAAACATACCTTAGCCTAGTCACATGCATGGCCGAACCTCTTCAACCTTTCTTCTTCCTTCCTCCTTAAAATTTTTGGCCAAGGATGAACCAAAGGATGAGCATTTTTTTCTTTGTTTTTCTTTCTAGTTTCGGCAAAATGGGGGGACAACCACACACCCTTTTTTTTTGTTTTCATCACATTTCCTTTCATTATTATGCCCATGCTCCTTATTTTATTTTTTTCCACCCATGATGCACCAACAAGACATGTCTATGACATGTCTTGCCCATCACACTTGGTCTACCATGCTTGTCATGGCCGGCCACTACTAGTAGGGGGGGAATTTGACATGCAAGTCCCCCCTTTTTCCACATGCTCTAATAGGTCCTTACGCATTGACCTATCACATTTTAAAATTTTCTCACATAAGTCCTATTCGATGAAATTCACTTACAATTAACAAAATTCAAACACGAAATTTTCACACATGCACATGTACATATAATGAGCATCAATTATGACGGTTAATAATTTTTACGACTCGGTTTAGCGGTCCCGAAACCACTTCCCGACTAGGGTCAATTTTGGGCTGTCACACACTTAGCACAAAGCCTTCGGGACTTAGCCCGGACATCATTCAAATAACCATGCACATTTAACAATAAATCATGGCACATTCGTATTTCATTTTCGTTAGCAAAACTCGAACACAAGACACTTATCATTCTTGTAATTTCGGCTCAATAGCCACACACAAAGAGCATGATTTTGATTTGCTTAAAACATGATCTAATCAAATCTTAATTTAAGCTCTCTTACTCAAGAACTTACCTCGGGTGTTGTCGAACGATTCCGATAGCTATTCGACCACTTTTTCCTTCCCTTTATCGGATTTAGTTCCCCTTTGCTCTTGAGCTTAATTAAACAAATAAATTGATTTAATCATTTGAGCATCGAAAAGAGGAACACAAGGCACTTAGCCCATATTTATACATTAGACATTAAGGTCACATATGTACGGAATCATGAATCAAACTCAACATTTTTGCTAATTTTTCCCCCTTGGCCGAATATGCATGTCTATTTTGGGACCGATTTCAACACTTAATACATTCTACAAGTATGGTCACTTGTATTGACTAAACACCCTTTTGTTTCAAGTTCAAAACTTGGCTAATACACACATATATACACTAGTAAAGCATCCTCTCCCTTTCCATCAATTTAGCACATGCATTACTCATTAACCTACAAAAATTATATTCGGCCTTAGCACACAACTTGCTAGCCGATTCTTCCCCATCTAGCAACCAATGCACATATGTGCTCACTCAAAAATGCTAAAAAGGAGATTCAAGAATCATCAATCCACCATCACATGCATCATTAACAAGCTTCATATTTAGCATGCAATGGCATTAACACAAAATCCACCTAGGCCGAATCTTAACTCATCTTCATGCCTCATCACCACAACATAAAACATCAACCAAGAATGATGCATCCATGGCCGAGTGTCATTTCCATCACATAGCAAGATTTAGACCATGGGCTAGGTAGAACTCAAGCTAACAACTAAAATATGCATGCATCTCATGGAACATCACCAAACATACCTTAGCCTAGTCACATGCATGGCCGAACCTCTTCAACCTTTCTTCTTCCTTCCTCCTTAAAATTTTTGGCCAAGGATGAACCAAAGGATGAGCATTTTTTTCTTTGTTTTTCTTTCTAGTTTCGGCAAAATGGGGGGACAACCACACACCCTTTTTTTTTGTTTTCATCACATTTCCTTTCATTATTATGCCCATGCTCCTTATTTTATTTTTTTCCACCCATGATGCACCAACAAGACATGTCTATGACATGTCTTGCCCATCACACTTGGTCTACCATGCTTGTCATGGCTGGCCACTACTAGTAGGGGGGAATTTGACATGCAAGTCCCCCTTTTTCCACATGCTCTAATAGGTCCTTACGCATTGACCTATCACATTTTAAAATTTTCTCACATAAGTCCTATTCGATGAAATTCACTTACAATTAACAAAATTCAAACACGAAATTTTCACACATGCACATGTACATATAATGAGCATCAATTATGACGGTTAATAATTTTTACGACTCGGTTTAGTGGTCCCGAAACCACTTCCCGACTAGGGTCAATTTTGGACTGTCACACACTTAGCACAAAGCCTTCGGGACTTAGCCCGGACATCATTCAAATAACCATGCACATTTAACAATAAATCATGGCACATTCGTATTTCATTTTCGTTAGCAAAACTCGAACACAAGACACTTATCATTCTTGTAATTTCGGCTCAATAGCCACACACAAAGAGCATGATTTTGATTTGCTTAAAACATGATCTAATCAAATCTTAATTTAAGCTCTCTTACTCAAGAACTTACCTCGGGTGTTGTCGAATGATTCCGATAGCTATTCGACCACTTTTTCCTTCCCTTTATCGGATTTAGTTCCCCTTTGCTCTTGAGCTTAATTAAACAAATAAATTGATTTAATCATTTGAGCATCGAAAGAGGAACACAAGGCACTTAGCCCATATTTATACATTAGACATTAAGGTCACATATGTACGGAATCATGAATCAAACTCAACATTTTTGCTAATTTTTCCCCCTTGGCCGAATATGCATGTCTATTTTGGGGCCGATTTCAACACTTAATACATTCTACAAGTATGGTCACTTGTATTGACTAAACACCCTTTTGTTTCAAGTTCAAAACTTGGCTAATACACACATATATACACTAGTAAAGCATCCTTTCCCTTTCCATCAATTTAGCACATGCATTACTCATTAACCTACAAAAATTATATTCGGCCTTAGCACACAACTTGCTAGCCGATTCTTCCCCATCTAGCAACCAATGCACATATGTGCTCACTCAAAAATGCTAAAAAGGAGATTCAAGAATCATCAATCCACCATCACATGCATCATTAACAAGCTTCATATTTAGCATGCAATGGCATTAACACAAAATCCACCTAGGCCGAATCTTAACTCATCTTCATGCCTCATCACCACAACATCAAACATCAACCAAGAATGATGCATCCATGGCCGAGTGTCATTTCCATCACATAGCAAGATTTAGACCATGGGCTAGGTAGAACTCAAGCTAACAACTAAAATATGCATGCATCTCATGGAACATCACCAAACATACCTTAGCCTAGTCACATGCATGGCTGAACCTCTTCAACCTTTCTTCTTCCTTCCTCCTTAAAATTTTTGGCCAAGGATGAACCAAAGGATGAGCATTTTTTTCTTTGTTTTTCTTTCTAGTTTCGGCAAAATGGGGGGATAACCACACACCCTTTTTTTTTGTTTTCATCACATTTCCTTTCATTATTATGCCCATGCTCCTTATTTTATTTTTTCCACCCATGATGCACCAACAAGACATGTCTATGACATGTCTTGCCCATCACACTTGGTCTACCATGCTTGTCATGGCCGGCCACTACTAGTAGGGGGGAATTTGACATGCAAGTCCCCCCTTTTTCCACATGCTCTAATAGGTCCTTACGCATTGACCTATCACATTTTAAAATTTTCTCACATAAGTCCTCTTCGATGAAATTCACTTACAATTAACAAAATTCAAACACGAAATTTTCACACATGCACATGTACATATAATGAGAATCAATTATGACGGTTAATAATTTTTACGACTCGGTTTAGCGGTCCCGAAACCACTTCCCGACTAGGGTCAATTTTGGGCTGTCACACACTTAGCACAAAGCCTTCGGGACTTAGCCCGGACATCATTCAAATAACCATGCACATTTAACAATAAATCATGGCACATTCGTATTTCATTTTCGTTAGCAAAACTCGAACACAAGACACTTATCATTCTTGTAATTTCGGCTCAATAGCCACACACAAAGAGCATGATTTTGATTTGCTTAAAACATGATCTAATCAAATCTTAATTTAAGCTCTCTTACTCAAGAACTTACCTCGGGTGTTGTCGAACGATTCCGATAACTATTCGACCACTTTTTCCTTCCCTTTATCGGATTTAGTTCCCCTTTGCTCTTGAGCTTAATTAAACAAATAAATTGATTTAATCATTTGAGCATCGAAAAGAGGAACACAAGGCACTTAGCCCATATTTATACATTAGACATTAAGGTCACATATGTACGGAATCATGAATCAAACTCAACATTTTTGCTAATTTTTCCCCCTTGGCCGAATATGCATGTCTATTTTGGGGCCGATTTCAACACTTAATACATTCTACAAGTATGGTCACTTGTATTGACTAAACACCCTTTTGTTTCAAGTTCAAAACTTGGCTAATACACACATATATACACTAGTAAAGCATCCTCTCCCTTTCCATCAATTTAGCACATGCATTACTCATTAACCTACAAAAATTATATTCGGCCTTAGCACACAACTTGCTAGCCGATTCTTCCCCATCTAGCAACCAATGCACATATGTGCTCACTCAAAAATGCTAAAAAGGAGATTCAAGAATCATCAATCCACCATCACATGCATCATTAACAAGCTTCATATTTAGCATGCAATGGCATTAACACAAAATCCACCTAGGCCGAATCTTAACTCATCTTCATGCCTCATCACCACAACATCAAACATCAACCAAGAATGATGCATCCATGGCCGAGTGTCATTTCCATCACATAGCAAGATTTAGACCATGGGCTAGGTAGAACTCAAGCTAACAACTAAAATATGCATTCATCTCATGGAACATCACCAAACAAACCTTAGCCTAGTCACATGCATGGCCGAACCTCTTCAACCTTTCTTCTTTCTTCCTCCTTAAAATTTTTGGCCAAGGATGAACCAAAGGATGAGTATTTTTTCTTTGTTTTTCTTTCTAGTTTCGGCAAAATGGGGGGACAACCACACACCCTTTTTTTTGTTTTCATCACATTTCCTTTCATTATTATGCCCATGCTCCTTATTTTATTTTTTTCCACCCATGATGCACCAACAAGACATGTCTATGACATGTCTTGCCCATCACACTTGGTCTACCATGCTTGTAATGGCCGGACACTACTAGTAGGGGGAATTTTACATGCAAGTCCCCCCTTTTTCCACATGCTCTAATAGGTCCTTACGCATTGACCTATCACATTTTAAAATTTTCTCACATAAGTCCTATTCGATGAAATTCACTTACAATTAAGAAAATTCAAACACGAAATTTTCACACATGCACATGTACATATAATGAGCATCAATTATGACGGTTAATAATTTTTACGACTCGGTTTAGTGGTCCCGAAACCACTTCCCGACTAGGGTCAATTTTGGGCTATCACACACTTAGCACAAAGCCTTCGGGACTTAGCCCGGACATCATTCAAATAACCATGCACATTTAACAATAAATCATGGCACATTCGTATTTCATTTTCGTTAGCAAAACTCGAACACAAGACACTTATCATTCTTGTAATTTCGGCTCAATAGCCACACACAAAGAGCATGATTTTGATTTGCTTAAAACATGATCTAATCAAATCTTAATTTAAGCTCTCTTACTCAAGAACTTACCTCGGGTGTTGTCGAACGATTCCGATAGCTACTCGACCACTTTTTTCTTCCCTTTATCGGATTTAGTTCCCCTTTGCTCTTGAGCTTAATTAAACAAATAAATTGATTTAATCATTTGAGCATCGAAAAGAGGAACACAAGGCACTTAGCCCATATTTATACATTAGACATTAAGGTCACATATGTACGGAATCATGAATCAAACTCAACATTTTTGCTAATTTTTCCCCCTTGGCCGAATATGCATGTCTATTTTGGGGCCGATTTCAACACTTAATACATTCTATAAGTATGGTCACTTGTATTGACTAAACACCCTTTTGTTTCAAGTTCAAAACTTGGCTAATACACACATATATACACTAGTAAAGCATCCTCTCCCTTTCCATCAATTTAGCACATGCATTACTCATTAACCTACAAAAATTATATTCGGCCTTAGCACACAACTTGCTAGCCGATTCTTCCCCATCTAGCAACCAATGCACATATGTGCTCACTCAAAAATGCTAAAAAGGAGATTCAAGAATCATCAATCCACCATCACATGCATCATTAACAAGCTTCATATTTAGCATGCAATGGCATTAACACAAAATCCACCTAGGCCGAATCTTAACTCATCTTCATGCCTCATCACCACAACATCAAACATCAACCAAGAATGATGCATCCATGGCCGAGTGTCATTTCCATCACATAGCAAGATTTAGACCATGGGCTAGGTAGAACTCAAGCTAACAACTAAAATATGCATGCATCTCATGGAACATCACCAAACATACCTTAGCCTAGTCACATGCATGGCCGAACCTCTTCAACCTTTCTTCTTCCTTCCTCCTTAAAATTTTTGGCCAAGGATGAACCAAAGGATGAGCATTTTTTTCTTTGTTTTTCTTTCTAGTTTCGGCAAAATGGGGGACAACCACACACCCTTTTTTTTTGTTATCATCACATTTCCTTTCATTATTATGCCCATGCTCCTTATTTTATTTTTTCCACCCATGATGCACCAACAAGACATGTCTATGACATGTCTTGCCCATCACACTTGGTCTACCATGCTTGTCATGGCCGGCCACTACTAGTAGGGGGGAATTTGACATGCAAGTCCCCCCTTTTTCCACATGCTCTAATAGGTCCTTACGCATTGACCTATCACATTTTAAAATTTTCTCACATAAGTCCTATTCGATGAAATTCACTTACAATTAACAGAATTCAAACACGAAATTTTCACACATGCACATGTACATATAATGAGCATCAATTATGACGGTTAATAATTTTTACGACTCGGTTTAGCGGTCCCGAAACCACTTCCCGACTAGGGTCAATTTTGGGCTGTCACACACTTAGCACAAAGCCTTCGGGACTTAGCCCGGACATCATTCAAATAACCATGCACATTTAACAATAAATCATGGCACATTCGTATTTCATTTTCGTTAGCAAAACTCGAACACAAGACACTTATCATTCTTGTAATTTCGGCTCAATAGCCACACACAAAGAGCATGATTTTGATTTGCTTAAAACATGATCTAATCAAATCTTAATTTAAGCTCTCTTACTCAAGAACTTACCTCGGGTGTTGTCGAACGATTCCGATAGCTATTCGACCACTTTTTCCTTCCCTTTATCGGATTTAGTTCCCCTTTGCTCTTGAGCTTAATTAAACAAATAAATTGATTTAATCATTTGAGCATCGAAAAGAGGAACACAAGGCACTTAGCCCATATTTATACATTATACATTAAGGTCACATATGTACGGAATCATGAATCAAACTCAACATTTTTGCTAATTTTTCCCCCTTGGCCGAATATGCATGTCTATTTTGGGACCGATTTCAACACTTAATACATTCTACAAGTATGGTCACTTGTATTGACTAAACACCCTTTTGTTTCAAGTTCAAAACTTGGCTAATACACACATATATACACTAGTAAAGCATCCTCTCCCTTTCCATCAATTTAGCACATGCATTACTCATTAACCTACAAAAATTATATTCGGCCTTAGCACACAACTTGCTAGCCGATTCTTCCCCATCTAGCAACCAATGCACATATGTGCTCACTCAAAAATGCTAAAAAGGAGATTCAAGAATCATCAATCCACCATCACATGCATCATTAACAAGCTTCATATTTAGCATGCAATGGCATTAACACAAAATCCACCTAGGCCGAATCTTAACTCATCTTCATGCCTCATCACCACAACATCAAACATCAACCAAGAATGATGCATCCATGGCCGAGTGTCATTTCCATCACATAGCAAGATTTAGACCATGGGCTAGGTAGAACTTAAGCTAACAACTAAAATATGCATGCATCTCATGGAACATCACCAAACATACCTTAGCCTAGTGACATGCATGGCCGAACCTCTTCAACCTTTCTTCTTCCTTCCTCCTTAAAATTTTTGGCCAAGGATGAACCAAAGGATGAGCATTTTTTTCTTTGTTTTTCTTTCTAGTTTCGGCAAAATGGGGGACAACCACACACCCTTTTTTTTTGTTTTCATCACATTTCCTTTCATTATTATGCCCATGCTCCTTATTTTATTTTTTTCCACCCATGATGCACCAACAAGACATGTCTATGACATGTCTTGCCCATCACACTTGGTCTACCATGCTTGTCATGGCCGGCCACTACTAGTAGGGGGGAATTTGACATGCAAGTCCCCCCTTTTTCCACATGCTCTAATAGGTCCTTACGCATTGACCTATCACATTTTAAAATTTTCTCACATAAGTCCTATTCGATGAAATTCACTTAGAATTAACAAAATTCAAACACGAAATTTTCACACATGCACATGTACATATAATGAGCATCAATTATGACGGTTAATAATTTTTACGACTCGGTTTAGTGGTCCCGAAACCACTTCCCGACTAGGGTCAATTTTGGACTGTCACACACTTAGCACAAAGCCTTCGGGACTTAGCCCGGACATCATTCAAATAACCATGCACATTTAACAATAAATCATGGCACATTCGTATTTCATTTTCGTTAGCAAAACTCGAACACAAGACACTTATCATTCTTGTAATTTCGGCTCAATAGCCACACACAAAGAGCATGATTTTGATTTGCTTAAAACATGATCTAATCAAATCTTAATTTAAGCTCTCTTACTCAAGAACTTACCTCGGGTGTTGTCGAACGATTCCGATAGCTATTCGACCACTTTTTCCTTCCCTTTATCGGATTTAGTTCCCCTTTGCTCTTGAGCTTAATTAAACAAATAAATTGATTTAATCATTTGAGCATCGAAAAGAGGAACACAAGGCACTTAGCCCATATTTATACATTAGACATTAAGGTCACATATGTACGGAATCATGAATCAAACTCAACATTTTTGCTAATTTTTCCCCCTTGGCCGAATATGCATGTCTATTTTGGGGCCGATTTCAACACTTAATACATTCTACAAGTATGGTCACTTGTATTGACTAAACACCCTTTTGTTTCAAGTTCAAAACTTGGCTAATACACACATATATACACTAGTAAAGCATCCTTTCCCTTTCCATCAATTTAGCACATGCATTACTCATTAACCTACAAAAATTATATTCGGCCTTAGCACACAACTTGCTAGCCGATTCTTCCCCATCTAGCAACCAATGCACATATGTGCTCACTCAAAAATGCTAAAAAGGAGATTCAAGAATCATCAATCCACCATCACATGCATCATTAACAAGCTTCATATTTAGCATGCAATGGCATTAACACAAAATCCACCTAGGCCGAATCTTAACTCATCTTCATGCCTCATCACCACAACATCAAACATCAACCAAGAATGATGCATCCATGGCCGAGTGTCATTTCCATCACATAGCAAGATTTAGACCATGGGCTAGGTAGAACTCAAGCTAACAACTAAAATATGCATGCATCTCATGGAACATCACCAAACATACCTTAGCCTAGTCACATGCATGGCCGAACCTCTTCAACCTTTCTTCTTCCTTCCTCCTTAAAATTTTGGCCAAGGATGAACCAAAGGATGAGCATTTTTTTCTTTGTTTTTCTTTCTAGTTTCGGCAAAATGGGGGATAACCACACACCCTTTTTTTTTGTTTTCATCACATTTCCTTTCATTATTATGCCCATGCTCCTTATTTTATTTTTTTCCACCCATGATGCACCAACAAGACATGTCTATGACATGTCTTGCCCATCACACTTGGTCTACCATGCTTGTCATGGCCGGCCACTACTAGTAGGGGGGAATTTGACATGCAAGTCCCCCTTTTTCCACATGCTCTAATAGGTCCTTACGCATTGACCTATCACATTTTAAAATTTCTCACATAAGTCCTCTTCGATGAAATTCACTTACAATTAACAAAATTCAAACACGAAATTTTCACACATGCACATGTACATATAATGAGAATCAATTATGACGGTTAATAATTTTTACGACTCGGTTTAGCGGTCCCGAAACCACTTCCCGACTAGGGTCAATTTTGGGCTGTCACACACTTAGCACAAAGCCTTCGGGACTTAGCCCGGACATCATTCAAATAACCATGCACATTTAACAATAAATCATGGCACATTCGTATTTCATTTTCGTTAGCAAAACTCGAACACAAGACACTTATCATTCTTGTAATTTCGGCTCAATAGCCACACACAAAGAGCATGATTTTGATTTGCTTAAAACATGATCTAATCAAATCTTAATTTAAGCTCTCTTACTCAAGAACTTACCTCGGGTGTTGTCGAACGATTCCGATAGCTATTCGACCACTTTTTCCTTCCCTTTATCGGATTTAGTTCCCCTTTGCTCTTGAGCTTAATTAAACAAATAAATTGATTTAATCATTTGAGCATCGAAAAGAGGAACACAAGGCACTTAGCCCATATTTATACATTAGACATTAAGGTCACATATGTACGGAATCATGAATCAAACTCAACATTTTTGCTAATTTTTCCCCCTTGGCCGAATATGCATGTCTATTTTGGGGCCGATTTCAACACTTAATACATTCTACAAGTATGGTCACTTGTATTGACTAAACACCCTTTTGTTTCAAGTTCAAAACTTGGATAATACACACATATATACACTAGTAAAGCGTCCTCTCCCTTTCCATCAATTTAGCACATGCATTACTCATTAACCTACAAAAATTATATTCGGCCTTAGCACACAACTTGCTAGCCGATTCTTCCCCATCTAGCAACCAATGCACATATGTGCTCACTCAAAAATGCTAGAAAGGAGATTCAAGAATCATCAATCCACCATCACATGCATCATTAACAGGCTTCATATTTAGCATGCAATGGCATTAACACAAAATCCACCTAGGCCAAATCTTAACTCATCTTCATGCCTCATCACCACAACATCAAACATCAACCAAGAATGATGCATCCATGGCCGAGTGTCATTTCCATCACATAGCAAGATTTAGACCATGGGCTAGGTAGAACTCAAGCTAACAACTAAAATATGCATGCATCTCATGGAACATCACAAAACATACCTTAGCCTAGTCACATGCATGGCCGAACCTCTTCAACCTTTCTTCTTCCTTCCTCCTTAAAATTTTTGGCCAAGGATGAACCAAAGGATGAGCATTTTTTTCTTTGTTTTTCTTTCTAGTTCCGGAAAAATGGGGGGACAACCACACACCCTTTTTTTTGTTTTCATCACATTTCCTTTCATTATTATGCCCATGCTTCTTATTTTATTTTTTCCACCCATGATGCACCAACAAGACATGTCTATGACATGTCTTGCCCATCACACTTGGTCTACCATGCTTGTCATGGCCGGCCACTACTAGTAGGGGGAATTTGACATGCAAGTCCCCCCTTTTTCCACATGCTCTAATAGGTCCTTACGCATTGACCTATCACATTTTAAAATTTTCTTACATAAGTCCTATTCGATGAAATTCACTTACAATTAACAAAATTCAGACACGAAATTTTCACACATGCACATGTACATATAATGAGCATCAATTATGACGGTTAATAATTTTTACGACTCGGTTTAGCGGTCCCGAAACCACTTCCCGACTAGGGTCAATTTTGGGCTGTCACAAAAGGAACTCTATATTTTGAGATATTTATATTTGTGTGTGACTTGCTCAGAATGACTATGTGATCCCTATTCTAACTTTGAAAAATCATTAAAAATTGTAAAAAAACTAATAAAGAAATATAGTCTATATGTATAGATTACTTATTTAGTCTAGTTTTAAATGAAACAAATTTCATGGCTATTTGAATTGTGTACTGGGAGAAATTGAATTCATAGTGAACAGAGGTCAGATTAGTTGAGCTGTATAACAGGGGAAAGTTTTACTCATAAACTGTATTAATTGGCTGGACCAAAAATTATATAAAACAATTTGTAAGAAGTAATATGATTCTAGTTTCTGTAAAATTTTACGGATTTGAATTTTGAGTTTTGTAACTCGAGTTATGATTTATTTAGTGAATATGACGCAGTAGGGACAGCTTGACCAAAATGGAGTAAATGGTGAAATTAAAAGTAGATACACTTGAGTTATTGTGTAAACATATTAGATTATTTATTCATTATTTACATACTTGCTTACTAAGCTATAAGCTTACCTTCTTTTCTCTCTTTTGTCCTATAGTGTCGTCTAGCTTGCACAGGAGTCAAGGATCGTTGAAGATCTGCCTGCACTATCAATATTTTGGGTATTTGAACTAAACATTTGAATTATGGCATGTATAGTAGACTTAGTTATTTTGTTACGTGTCATAATTGTCTAGGTTTTAAATATTAAGTATAGTATTTGACCGATTATTTTGTACGAAGCCTTTGAAATTGGCTAATATTATTAAAGGCATATGTTATAATGATTCATGATCTAATTGTATGCCATATTTTTTGTCTTGGTTTTATTTAATGGTATGTACTATGATTTAGTAATACCTCGTACCCTGTTCCGGCGACCGATAATGGTAAGGGGTGTTACATACACAATCCCGAAATCATACCATAGTATCTTTCAACCATGGTTTTTTCCTTTTCAAGTGTAATGTCATGATATCTTTCAATTATGGTATTTCCTTTTACTCAAATCAAGCAATTCAATATCCAGTTCATAGAAATGTAGTTATAGGTATCAATTTATATCTTGAAATCAAATGAATACTGTAATTGAAACACAAACTTACCTAAATAGATACGTCATGAACAGGAAATTGACGTTTATTCTACTACTCTATCATTTTCGCGATTAACGTTTGATTAAGTTGTTTCTTGATCTAAATGGGAATTTCAATACAATAAATACACTCAAACATCTCAATTGATTATTCTTAAGCTAATAAGCCCTTTCAATGATATTTCTAAAATTACCACCAACATTTTAATCATTATGCAATTTAGTCTCTTAACTCGAAACTTACAATTTAACCACAATTCATTACAATTCATGTTAGCTGATTTTCATAGAGACCCATTATAGCCCATACTTATCATCATTTCACAATGTTTACATGAAATATTGCTATTTTCACAAATGAGTCCCTAAACAATAAAATTACCAAAAATCACCTGACAAAATACTTATATTTAACCATTAAATTCATGATTCTATCAAAACAATTCACAAAGACATATAAATCATTCATGGTAAGTCCCTAAACTTTTAACTGTCTTACGAATTGACCCCCGGGTTAGCTAAATTAAGCTAAAACAATAACAAAAACATAAAAATAATTAAAAATAGGATCAAAATTACTCACATTCATGCAAAAGTTGCTTGGCCGAAAGCTTCTCAATGGTGGCTATGGAATTTTCTATTTTGGAAAAAACAAAAAAAAGATGATGGTAATTGTTTTCTCATCTCTTGTTTAATTTTTAATTTACCTAATTACCAAATTAACCTTTAAAAACCAATAAAATTGCACCAAAACCAAACCAATATCATCCATTAACTAAGAATATGGTATTTTTACCTAAAAAGTCCATTAACTTACATTTCCATAGCTATTTAACCCATTTAACTAATAGAAACCATGTAACACCCCGAGTTTTGGGCCTAGATGAATTGGGCTTTGGGCTTTGGGTTTCATAAAATTTTAAGTGAGCAAGAAAATGACAAAAAGACATGTTGGCTTTAAGGGTTTAAGGAATTTGAAGTGTCTAGGTTTGTTGGAGAAGTTCTGGGTTCGAGTTTTGTGGTGGATGAATTTTAATTTAATTATTAAAAGAATCAGGGTTGGGAGTAGTTGGGCTTTTAAATAAAGATAGGGGAAAATGACATCAAAAAGCCTTATGGAGGAGTGGCTAAGTGACGCCACTTTGGGTGTAGGGAGGTGGCATTAGTGGCTAGCAAGGAGATCCAAGGTTCAAATCCTAGCTGAGTATTTTTTTAGAAGTTTAATTTTGGCTTCTAGAAGGTTGGAAGTGGCGTGAAGATGGATTCTAAGGGGAATGTTCAGAAGAGAAAATTTAGGAAATAGATTGGGGAGTTATCAGGGAGAAAAACGAGGAGATGAGAAGGGGGAAGTGATAGAGCTGAATTGGGAATTAAGGGCCAGGCAATTTGGCTAGAGGCTATAAATATGTGCTGAGTTTGGGATCCTACACTAATGCCAAATTCTTCATTTTTTTTAGTGCCGATTGGCTTTTCCATCTTTGCTAGCTGATTCTTTTTCCATTCTTTCTCTTCTCAGATCTATTTTGATTTACCCTTTGGGTTAGCCGATTCCTTTTTCTACCCTTCTTCTTTAATTTGTTTCCAAATAAACCTTATTCGCCATATTAGTTTGAAAGCTGAAAAGCCAAATCTCCCTTAGGCTGATTACTTTTTTGGGATAAGTACCTTATCTCTTTTTTGGCTAGTATTGTTAATACCAATTACTCCTCTCCCTCACTCTTTTTAATCAACTTTGGTAGGGAATTAGTATCGAATCTCGGATCTTAGCTTATTGCCAAATTGCTCATTAGGTGTTGCGGTATTGGTAAGTATTCCTCTCATATTGGCTAAGGTGGCCAAATGTTCATAGTTCAGGTAAGGGGACTGTGTTGGGTTCGAGTCATCTATTATGCTGGTTTTAATGAGTAAGATTAATGCAGATCTAGGGAGTACGTGATCAAGGAAAGCTATTAAGGATTGGTGTTCAATGTAAGGTTAAGGTGAGGTTTCAGTTTTTGGGTAGAATATGGATTAAGCATACGATTAATGGAAGGGTGATATCGTTGTAGGTTGGTGACTAAGGGAATCGCGACACGCTTGCTTACCAGGTGTGTACATACACTGCACATACACTATGAATTGGCAAAAGCCGAAATGCCGAAAAGCCGAAAGTTTAGCTACAGTAGTCTTGTGAGTGCACGAACACAAGCGATTCCCACGTACCTTTAATCTCAAGAATGCAACCTCTCAACATATCTTCGAGTATCTGAATAATCCGTTCTGATTGACCATCTATTTTCAGATGAAAAGCGGTGCTAAAATGCAATTTAGTACCCAGAGCATCTTGCAATTTCTTCCAAAATCGCGATGTAAATCTCAGGTCTCTATCTAACACTATCGACAATGGCACACCATGCAATCTCACAATATCAGAAATATACAACTCAGCTAGCTTATCGAGTGAGAAATCAGATCGTACTAGAATAAAATGAGCTGACTTTGTCAATCTGTCAACTACAACCCAGATTGCATCTTTCTTTCTTGGAGACAAAGGTAAACCCGAAACAAAATCCATGGTCACTCGATTCCATTTCTATAACACCCCAAACCCAGCCCAGACATTACGACCGAATCTGGTGTGTCACATTGAAGCGTTACTGTATAGGTCATGTCTTATCTAAAATCTTTCTTAGTGATTTAAAGGGTATTTTCGTTATAGATTAAAGTGAATGGAAGCTGTGCATCAGGTAGGATGCCGGAAAAAGAGGAGGTGAGTCTATTAGACTGCTTAAGTACCAAGCTCTCCACGGATCCACTCCTAGACATGCACACAACCATTGCCATACTTTAACTAAATGATTGTTCAGGAGAAACCATTTCATTTTAAGCCTTTGAAAACACTTATTAATTTTTGAAAACGTTTTCATTTCGGAAGCTTTGTCTTGTTTCACGATATTTTAAAATTAGGCAATCTCTTTTAAAAACGCGCCCTAGAGCTATTCAATTTCACACATTAAACCCATATCTTGCCTATGCTAATAATCATACTAAAGTAATTAAAAATAATTAAAGCGGCCTTATTACAACTTAAAACCCAAAGCAATTAAAGTAAATGAAACTAATCCAGTAATAAGAAAAAAGTTGAGCTTGCAAAACATGTGGCCACTCCGAATCCCTCTCAGCTCCAAGTCCACTATGGTTGTGGGTTACCTGTACGAATAAAATTAAGGGGTTAGTTTGGAAAACTCAGTGTGTAAAATAACCTAACCATAGTCCAGATCAGTTCAAGCCACAGAAGCAGATTAAGTTGGGCCTTAGCCTTATACAGAATTTAGAATGAAGCCCATAGGCCCATAGGCCCATAACAGAAACAGAACAGATATATCTTGTATGCAGAAAACCCAACCCATATCCATCCGTATACACCCCCGTGCCAACCCTACACCATGTGGGGAGACTATTCGACCCACCCATCCGCTACACATCACAAAATTTGCAGCATGGCTACCAGAACAGATATTGTGACAGAGTCACCAGATACAGATATTGTGGCAGAGCCACCAGAAACAGATATTCGTGGCAAAGCTACCAGATCAGATATTTGTGGTAGAGCCACCAGAACGCTTCCTTCATCAATATAACCCATATCCCATGCAACAGATATAGATGTCATGGCATACGACAAACAGAATCAGAATATCATGCATTTCAGTCAAAATTAACCCTAAGGTATAATGGTAATTTTGCACCTAAGGGTATAATGGTAATTTTCATACTTAGGGGTATTTTAGTAAATTTAACTATTTTAGGGTTTACACTCATATTACAGCCATTAACACATTAACAGAAACACTTACCGAGCGTTTTTATTGAATTGGGTCTATTGGCCCATTAACCTGTTTTCGGCCAATTAAGCCCAAATATACCGAAGTACAAGAAATTACGCACTCTGCAATCATACCGCTTGTGATTACTAAATTAACAACCAAACCATCTCACGAGCGCTCGCACGCTCGCAAGTTCACATAATGTCAGCCTTTCGGCATTTTGGCTTTTCGATTTTTGTCGATCTAGTCTATGAGTGGGTGTCGTTTACACACCTGATTTGCGACAACTGCTACCGAAATCTCCCACAATATCCTACAATCATCACTAGACATATCAGATCCAAAATACAATGGCATCCATCATAAACTTACTTACCATAATCGGCCATCAATACTTATGGCCCTTAAGATCCTACCTTTGCCAAAACTAGAGACTAGATCTAGATCTAGTCATTCCACTTGTCCAAGCCTTCGATCAGTAGCCTCTGGATCACATTAACACCAAAAAAAATCAATTGTTACAACCTTTAGAGCCTTAAGCTCCAATCGACAGCCTCCCTATGCCTTTAGGGATTTCGGCTTTTCTAAAACCCGAAATAAAAAATAGATTTGAGTACCTACCTCAGGTTCTTTCAACTAAAATGATTCCACTTCAGTTTCTACTCAGATCTGATGCAGATCTAGCCCTTAAACACTAGCAGAAATCGAATCTTAGAGATCTAAAGATTCGACTATACGTCCTTAAAAACTATGGTGTTTTCGGCTTTTGGAACTGTGAAGAGGAAGATGATTTGGTATGGTGGTTTTTGCAGTGGTATTGTCGACCGGGGTTGAGGTTAGAGGATTTGAAAATTGGCCAAAAGAGATGAAGAAAATAGGAGGATTTTGACTAGAAGAAATCGGCACAAGAAACAACTTTCGGGATTTCAACTTTTATGGCAATCGGCTATAGAGGTTTAGAAAAGAATGGGAATGAAAGAGGAGATGAGTAGAATAGTAAGAATGTTTCGGCTAGAGAAGAAAAGAAGGAGAAAAAGAAAATAGAAGAAGGGGGAGAAGAGAAGGAAGGATTCAACACTCAGGAGATCTAACTTTGCGTTTTTTGGCTTTTTACGACACTGAGAAGAGAATAGAATAAAAGTGAAGGCTCTAGGTGGCTAACCCTAATTCGACAAAACAAAAAGAAAATAAAGCTTGCCCTAATGGCCATTCAGACCCACGGCCCAACCTTCCTAAAGCCCTAGCCGAATTTCCACTTAAGCTCTATCACATGCCCGGCACATGCACCCAAAAATAAAAGTAACAACACGCTTACCTTGTGACTTGAACTCTGGCTCCCTCTAATTATCCACACGTCACTCCCCAAACACCTAGGTGGCGCCACATGCCACTTTACCACAGATCTTTTTGTGTCCTATTTTACCACCTCAACTTTAAAAGCCCATATCTCCGGAACCCTCTCTCCCAAAATTAAAATTTAGGAATTTCCTTGGATTAAATTTACTCTTGGGCCTTTTAAACGCCCACCAACATGCTCAGACCCACACCAGACAGTCGAAACACAGTATTTCTAAAATTTATTGAAAATTATAAAAATCTCGAAAATCCCAAAAATTGGGGCGTTACAATTTCCACTCTAGAATCATAATCGGCTGTAATAACCCAGATGGCACTTGATGCTCAGCTTTAACTTGCTGACAAATCAAACATCTTGAAACAAAGTCAGAAATATCTCTTTTCATTCTTGGTCACCAATATAGTTGTTTCAAATCGTTATACATTTTTGTACTTCCCGGATGTACAGAAAATCTACTACTATGGGCTTCACTCAAAATCGTTTGAATCAAATCTGGATTTCTTGGAACACAAAGTCTATTTCTGAACCTCAGACAGTCATCAACATCTATCTGGAATTCAAAATCAAAATTAGAATTACACTGAGTTTGTTTAGCCATAATCTCATTATCAATCTTCTGAGCTTCGATAATATGTTGTAAAAACAAAGGTCTCGCTTTTAATTCAGCTAAAACTGAACCATCATCAGACAGAACTGAATGAACATTCAGTGCAAATAACGATTTTCGACTCAAAGCATCAGCAACCATATTTGCTTTTCCCGGGTGATAATCAATCACAAGTTCGTAGTCTTTTAGCAGTTCTAACCATATTCTCTGTCGCAAATTCAAATCTTTTTATGTCATTAAATATTTCATACTTTTATGATCAAAAAACAAGTGACATTTTTCACCAAACAGATAGTGACGCCAGATCTTCAAAGCAAACACAATGGCAGTTAACTCAAGGTCGTGTGTCGGATAGTTCTTCTCATGTGGCTTCAACTGTCTCGAAGAATAAGCAACAACTTTTCCTTCTTGCATTAAAACACAACCTAGTCCATTCAATGAAGCATCGCTGTAAACAACGAATTCTTTACCCGACTCAGGTTGTACCAACACCGGAGCTTCAGTTAACAGAGCTTTTAACCGTTCAAAAATTTTCTGACATTTCTCAGACCATTCAAACTTCACATCTTTCTGAAGTAATTTTGTCAATGGAGTTGCTATCACGGAGAAATCTTTTACAAATCATCTGTAGTAACCATCAAGTCCCAGAAAACTGCAGACTTCAGATACATTCCTTGGAGGCTTCCAATCCAGAATAGCTGAAATCTTGCTTGGATCAATTCGGATACCAGAAGCTGATAAAATATGACCCAGAAAACCAACTTCTCGCAACCAGAATTCACATTTACTAAACTTTACATACAACTGTTTATCTCGTAGAGTCCATAGCACTATTTTCAGATGTTCAGCATGCTCAGATTCATCACGTAAATAAATTAATATATCATCAATGAATACAACAACAAATTGATCTAGATACGGTCTGAAAATTTTGTTCATTAAGTCCATAAATACAGCAGGTGCATTTGTTAAACCAAAAGGCATAACTAAAAAATCATAATGCTCGTACCTCATTCTGAAAGCAGTTTTTGGAATGTCAGAATCCTTTACTCGTAACTGGTAGTAACCCGATCTCAGAACTACCTTAGAAAACACAGTAGCACCTTTCAATTGATCGAATAAATCATCAATTCTAGGCAGAGGGTATTTGTTCTTTACAATCACTTTATTAAGCTGTCGGTAATCAATACACATTCTCATTGTGCCATCTTTCTTATTCACAAACAGAAAAGGAGCACCCCATGGTGAAAAGCTCAGTCTAGCAAATCCTTGATCGGTCAATTCTTGCAACTGAGATTTCAATTCCTTTAATTCGGTCGGAGCCATTCTATACGGAGCTATCGATATCGGAGTAGTACTGTAACACCCCGAACTCATGGCCGTTACCAGAAATCGAACACGAGGTGTTACCGGCTTACTTCATTTATTTCCCCTATTTTTTTTGTTTTGTTCCAGGCAAGCTGGCTACTGTATTGTGGTCGCTTTAAAAATCATATTTTGAGTTATGAAACTCGAAATCCAATTCCGTAAATGTTCCCCAAAACTAGACTCATATATCTTTATGGGGGAATTTTTTTATAATTTTTGGTTGGGCCAATTAGTACAGTTTATTTGTTAAAGTCTCCCCTATTTCAAGGTTCGACTACACTGACCTCTGTACCTTATGATTTAAATATCTCCCTGTACAGGACTTCAACGCCTATGCCGTTTGTCTCTAATGAAACTAGACTTGATAATGAATTTGTACATATAATTCACGACCTCTAATTATCTCGATAAAATTTACGGTGAATTTTCTAAGTCAAAATAGGGGATCCAGAAACCGCTCTGGCCCTGTTTCACAAGAATTTAATTCACTCCTAACATACAGCTCATATGGTCGTTTCGTTTCTTCCATATGAAAATAGACTCATCAAGATTCGATTTCATAATTTATTCATTATTTAATTCCATTTCTACTATTTTTAGTGATTTTTCAATCTCACATCACTGCTGCTCTCAGCATCTGTTACTAAAACAAACTATGCCTATTTCATGATTTTTCCTTGATCTAACTAATAATTCATCATACATGTCACAATTTATGACCATGACTAGCCATGCCAAAGGCTAATCATCACCGAGCATCTCCCTACTACACTATTACCAAATCATGAATTTAACACCGAAAATAATCAGCCATGACATACGGCATAATAACCGAGTAGGCCTCAACCAATACTCAACCAAAACCGAATTACCAAGACTTGTGTCCAAACATCATAGAACCAAATCCAACCGAACATTTATGCCATTTTCGCATGGCTAAAAGTTTACATGCCAAATTTCAACAAAACATAATAGCCTATACATGTCGAAATGTTCTCCTAGACCAACTAAGAAGAAAATACCAAAAGTTGCTAGCCGGTGTGATGACTTCGATGACGGTCCCGAGTACGCAAAAAGTCGAGTCCAAGAAACCTAAAATAGGTGACAAGCAAACACCGAATGAGTATATAACTCAGTAAGTCATAAGCATTACACTACCATCCATTAATAAAATTTTCACAAGAGGAAACAACGAAATGAGGCTAAGTACTCCATCCATACCGAACTATGCCATAGTTTCTTAGACCTTACGATTCAATCTCATTCCAAGTCCTACATTGACATTTCATATGCTATTCAATAGAATAATTGAGGCATTTCCATACATCATTTTATTTTCGTTACAATCATAGAACTAAACGAACTTTCACCTATTCCACGATGAACCTTATGTACGTGACTTCAATTATAATCATCACATAGGTTCAAAACTTACCACGCTCAACTCCATATATAAACATAGCACCTATTAGCCATGAACTCAAGGTACTTACCCTTCCGCTGTCCGAAATCGACTCGGTAAGGTCGCACCCTTAATATAAAGAATTGATAGAAAATATATATATAGTGGGTTCGCACACATAGTGCTTAATAATCAACCACGCACACTTAGTGCCATGTACTTTAAACTCGCACACTTAGTGCCATGCATTTCAAGCCCGCACACTTAGTGCCAATCTCACAACCGTGAACACTTATTGCCCGCACACTTAGTGCCGAAAACCAGCCACTCTATACGCTTCACTTCCTTTTTACATTCGACAATTTCATCTCTACATACATATACATTTGTATATATTTCATCTCATTAAACACAATTGCATAGGTATTACGATCATTTAAATCAATACCAACTATATGCTTAATGACTTACCTTGTGTTGGGTAAAATAATTCCAAGTCGGCTACTCGATGACCTTCGATTTCCCCTTGTTGGACGCCTCTCCTTTAGGATCTTGAGCTTAAACAAATAAATTAACTCATTCAACCGCTTTGCTACATATATTGATATTCACATTTTAATGATTTTATGACATACGGAACGGCATGGTAAAATTTTTTATCTTGCTACCTTATGTTCTTAGCTATTCGGCTAATAACCTTATGCAATTACCATACTTTCAATAATCCAATCACACATGCATATGCATACTTGGACATTCGGCAATCACCTTTGCTAGTTTTTCCCATTTTTTGTCGGTTATATATATACATAGTCCTAAGGTAATATCACGAATGGGCTTACATATATATTTATATATAGCCGAATATGCAAAGCTTAAACTCAACATCACATAAGCTTCTAAGTGATGGCCGAATATGTATATCTATATATATATATATCAACTATACTATTACTTTTAATTCATCTAATCACAAAATTTCATCTCATGAACACTTGACCCATTTCTCACAAAAATGAAACAACAACTAAAATGAACATCCGATTTTTACCCCATATGGCCGATTGCTTCATTTGTTACCCAACTAACAATTCAACAATTTCAACCTCATTACAACCTCTACCTATCCAATATAACATGAACACAATCCTCCACCCCTAAATTAGATTCGGCAATCACTTAACCCATTTTAACCTCAACTTTCAAGTTAAAAGCAATTAACCACTCACCATATCCTACATTACTATCCATTTTAATGACATTAACACATCTACTAAGAGTTTCAAGCTTCTTGGCTGAATTTCAACCTCAAAATCCTAAGTCAAATCTATAGGATGAGTAGAATTTGAACTAACCATCTCAAACATGCATAGATTTTCAAGAATCATTCAATACATACCTCATTCTAGCCATCTTCCAAGCCAAAATCAAATAACCAAATCTCCCTTCCTTCTCCTCACTCACGGCAATAGCCAAAGAAAAAAAAAGATGAACACTCCCTCTTCCCTCCTTATTTTATTCATCTTTTCCTTTTTAATTCCTTTCTTTAATTTATTTTAATTTACTTACCAATATTAAATAATAAACAACATAAACTTGGAGGAATGGAACCATGCTTGGCCGGCCACTTAACATGAATTGGGCACTTTGACATGCAAACCCAAACTTTCCTATTTTAATACTATTTGGTCCTTACTTATTAACCTATCATAATTTTCTAAGTCTCTCAACTAGATCCTTTCAAGCAAAATTCACATTCTTAAGATAAAATTAAAACATCAAATTTTTATACAAGTACTATCACACATATAAGATATGCAAATAAAATTTTAACTAAATTTTATGACTCGGTTTTGTGGTCCCGAAACCACATTCCGACTAGGGTCAAATTAGGGCTGTCACAAGTACCAGGTACTAATTCAATTCCAAACTCAACTTCTCGAATCGGAGGCAAACCAGGTAGTTCTTCAGGAAACACATCAGAGAATTCACAGACAACAGGCACTGATTCAACTTCTTATCATTCACTTTTGAATCTAACACATAAGCTAAGTAGGCTTCACAACCTTTCTTTACATATTTCTGTGCTTTCATTGCAGACATCACAGTTGGTAGTCCATTCAGATCACTAGACTCAATTCGAATTATCTCATCATTCTTACACCTTAAATCAATGACTTTTTGTTTGCAATTCACAATAGCATCATGCAAAGTTAACCAATCCATTCCCAGAATTATGTCAAATTCATCGAAAGGTAAAAGCTTCAGATCAGCAGGAAAACAAATATCTCAAATCATTAATGGGCAATTCCTGCAAACTTTATCAACCAAGACAATTTTGCCAATGGGGTTCGATACTCTAATTACAAATTCAGTAGACTCTACAGGCAAAGTCTTACTATGCACTAAATTCATACAAATATAAAAATGCATTGATCCAGGGTCTATCAATGAAATCACAGAAGTATCATAAAGAGTAAAAATACCAGTAATCACGTCTGGTGATGAAGCTTCCTCATGAGCTCAGATAGCATAGGCTCTGGCAGGTGCTCTGGCCTCAGATCTAACAGCAGTATCCTTAGTAGCTCGTTGACCACCACTTGCTTTTATCAAATTTCTGGAAGGTCTACCTTTAGCTGAGGTATTGCCCAGTTTCAGATTCTGTACAGTCTCTTGCACAGCAGGTTCAGAATAATCTCTTACAAAATGGTCCAGAGATCCACATCGAAAATAGGCTCGGCCATTCAATCTACAATTTCCCGGATGTCTTTTACCACAGTGTTTACATTCAGGTCTATCAGATCAGACATTTCCAACATTTGCAGCAGAAGTAATAAGAGCTCTAGAATTCGAGTGCAACCTAGCTCGATCTTGGTTTGAATATTTTACATCAGTTTTTAAACAGTTTCGATCATCTCAAAATTTATTTGACTCAAATTGAAATGCTCTACCCGAAGATCTCTTTCTAGCATCTCTAGCTTCAAAATCAACTTTTCTTTTCTCTTTACTTAATTCTTCAGCTTTACATGCTTGCTCAATGAGCACTACCATTTCTCTAATTTCCAAAATCCCAACTAATAGACGAATATCTTAGTTTAGTCCATCTTCAAACTTTTTGCACATTATTGCTTCATTTGATACACATTCACGGGTATACTGGCTCAATCTCACAAATTCACGTTAGTATTCAGTAACAGACATACGGCCTTGTTTAAGCTCAAGAAACTCTTTGCGTTTCTAATTAATGAATCTCTGACTGATATATTTCTTCTAGAATTTAGATTGAAAGAAATCCCACGTAACTCGTTCACTCGGAACCACAGATATTAAAGTTTTCCACCAATGGTACGCCGTATCTCTCAAACGTAAAATGGCACATTTCACACATTCTTCAAGATTCAAAGACATTTCATCAAACACTCGTATTGTATTCTCTAAACAGAATTCGGCTCTTTCAGCATCATCATTTGTTGTAACTCCAAACTCTTCAGCTCCATACTTTCTAATCTTATCAACTTGTTGTCTACTCAACTGTACCGGATTTATTCGTGGCATATCAGGAATTTGAGAAGGAATAATTGGGGGTGGAGGTTGTTGTATAGTTAGATTGGTTCTAATATACTGAGTGAACCAATCGTTCATCATCTGATAGAAGGCTTGCTTAACCACACTATCATAGCTACTCATAGCCGATTGTGAATCATCTTGCACCATCCCTTACATGGGAGCAGGTGCATTGCTTTCAACATCGTCATCTATAGCTCAATCGGGATCCATTTACTATATAAAAGGACATTTCAATGTCAGGAGTCATCACACTATCACAGATTAAGATATATGGCATGTATAGCTAGACACACATACGCTATGGTAGTCCTAAAACTGTTTAAACCATAGCTCTGGTACCAATAAAATGTAACACCCCTAACCCGTAACCGACATCGGATTAGGCTAACGACGCATTACCAGATAGACAGAACATTTCAGACTAATATGGAATAACATATATTAAATATCATTAATACAGAGGCATTCATCAACAATTCATTTATTTATACGGTCTACGAGACCTAAAAACATAAATTTAAGAAAGGTCGAAAATAAAATGAATGCATTTAGAACTTTCAGAACTCAACCAATTCTTTCAAACTGTTAAAGTCACACGCCCGTGCAACTAGGCTGTGTGTCACACACGGGCACTAGACACGCCCATGTGAACCAGCCGTGCCAAAAATAGGTCCTATACTGACATTTTTCACACGGCCAATAGGCACGCCCGTGTACTATGGCCGTGTGATACTTAGCTAGCTACTGGCTTTAGCCCACGGCCATACGACACGCCCGTGTGTCAAGACTGTTTGGTTCTTAGGAGAATACTGCTTTTCTTACACGGCCACAAGGCACGCCCAAGTCCCCTGACCGTGTGGCACAAAGCAGGCTTGGTTTAAGCTAAATTTGCCACCCCATTTTGGTTCCAATCTTACAAGCAATAATATACAACATTCATACCAAAATTTCCAACCAATTCCATGCTCAAAACATGCGTCATTATAACAAAAACTTTTTAGCTCATAAAACACTACAACCATATATTATTTGGCACCATCAACCAAATACCAAAACTATATACAACATTTCATTTGCTAGCCAACTCCTATGGCATAATATATACACATCAATACACATCAAAACTTATATACATAGACCTTCTAACCTATACATGCCATACTTTAAAATATGTACACTTTCAAAAGTACCAAAATAAGATCGATAGTGTGGTGACGATCCTCGACTATCCCCGAGCCTTTAGTAGCTATGATAATTGTAAAACAGACAGTAAACACACAAAGTAAGCTACAAAGATCTTAGTAAGCCAAATACAATTAAACCATAAAGATTCATAACCATTTTATAGAATATTTCATACTTAACCATGCACCTTTGTTTGCATATATGTCATGCTTCATTTCTATACATATTTCACAGAGATAGAGTTTTCATATTCAGTAATTTAGTACGATATAAACGTACCTTCATAGGTTATACAATTCATATACTCAATCTTAGATTTCGTACGCTATAATCGGATGGGTCATAAACGATACAGATGCTCATAATCAAGTAAATTGCCGATGTCCCAGAAGTGGTCTTACATGTAATTCAATATCGATGCCTCTGTTCCAGACAAGGCCTTACACGAAATCAGATACGATGCTGATATCCCAAACATTGTCTTATATGTAAATCTCAATCGAGGCATGTGTCCCATACACGGTCTTACACGATGTCATAGACAGATGTCAACTTTGCTTAAGAATATACAGAGTTTTTTAGATACTAACATATTATCATACTTTACTCCAAAGATATACATCAGGCACTCAAGGCCACCCAACACATATTACAATTTATATGTGCAAAATTTATTTCAATTAACGCGTAATTGTAATTTGACTTACCTCGGATGAATTTTCGGATACAACAAGTCGACTATTCAACTATTTTGACTTCCCCCGATCTATGTCTGATTTTCTTTGTTCTTGATCTATTCAATAAAAATTCAATCATTCAATCATTCATTTCATTCAATTTAATCCATATACACATATTTAGGGCACTTTACATTTTAGCCCTTACATTTTCACACTTTGACAATTTAGTCCATTTTTCACAAAATCACCAACATGCAAAATTTCTCTGCAACAAGGGCTAGTCGAATTTTCATAGTTTCTATATAATCCCATACAACATGTTCAATTCACAATTTAGTCATTCCAAACCTCATTTTCACAATTTAGCTCAATTAGCTCTATTTCATCAAAATTCAAAGCCAAAGCTTAATAATCTCAGACATATCTTTCATAATCCATATAAAAACATCACAAAGCTCATATAATCATTAATGGCGCATTTCATAATCTTCAACAAAAATAGAAATTCAGACATGGGTTTTGAAGAACACGAAGCAATGATCACAGAAACGTAGAAATTATCAAAAACTGAGTAAAATGGACTAACCTATTCACTCATGCAATGGGCGAATACTTTGAAGCTTCAATGGCTTATTCTTTCTCTTAATTTTCGGCTAAACAAGGTGATAATATGGCCACTTTCATGTTTTCATTTTATTATTATAACTTTAATAATCATTTTTCCCATTTTGCCCTTTCTTATAAAATTATTCATTCACCTAACACATGTCCAACATTGTCCCCTTACTATATCAATGGTATATTTGACATGCAAGGACCCTTATTTTAAAAGCCAAGCCAAATAGGTGTTTTAGCATCTAGCACTCAACTATTACACTTTACGCGACTTAATCCTTTTTCATAATTAAGCACAGAAACAGACAAATTAAATTATAGAAATTTCACAGATGTAAATTCACACATCAGAGACACAGAAAATAATATTAAAATATTTTTCAGACTCAGATTTGTGGTCCCAAAACCACTATTTCGACTAGGGTCAAAACTGGACTGTTACAACCAGTATAAGACCATGTCCAGGACATGGCATTGGCATTGAGATGAGAGCTAGTGTAAGACATGTCTGGGACATGCATCGGCCTTGAGATGTAAGCCAGTGTAAGACATGTCTAGGACATGCATCTGCTACGAGATGTGTTAGTGTAAGACCATGTCTGGGGCATGGCATTGGCACGTATAGAGGTGTCAGTGTAAGACCATGTCTAGGACATGGCATCGGTATGGATATGTGAGAGCTAGTGTAAGACCATGTTTGAGACATGGCGTTAGCCTCAATTTCAATAGTCAATGTAAGACCATGTTTGGGACATGGCATTGACTTGATAGATGAGCCAGTGTAAGACCATGTCTGGGACATGGCATCGACTTGATGGATGAGCCAGTGTAAGACTATCTCTGGGACATGGCATCGGCATCATACCCTATGTTTGAGGCTTAATGAATATCCGATAACATTCCAAATGGTTCAACGGTGAGGGTTACAATTTAAGTTAAACGAGAAAAGTATAACCATGTTGTGAGTGGTACAAGTACCTATTTGAAATGTATGAGATGTGAGCTCAATATATGCTATGTGAATTGCATTGGGTAATGATGAGTAAGTTTTGATTATGTCTACTTTTGTACTATGACCATGGTGATGAATGGTAAAGTTGTTGTAATACTTATTTGCATGCAACTTATTAAGCTTTATGCTTACTCTCTCTCCTTTCCATTTTCTTATAGTGCCGCCTAATTTGCTCGAGGATCATTGGATGTCGGAGGCATCGATCACACTATCATCCAAAGCACTTGGTATAGTTAGACCTTTTATTTTGGTTATGGCATGTATAGGACCCTGACTTTTGAGTTTTGTGTCATTGTTAATTAGCCAAATGTGTTGGCTTACTTTAGCATTTGATTCATTTTTTATACGGCCATGGAAAATGGCTAATATTGAAATTTATTATGTGAATGCAAGCTAGTCCTTCATCAATGTGAAATTGATGGTATGGTTGAATATATTTAATGTATATAGGTCTTAACTATGGTCGTTTGGTTGAGAAATCATATTAAGTTAAACTTTGATATGTTGGTTGAAGTTAGATTGTGCTTTAGGTTGGTAAAGGCTTGGTAGATAGCCTTATATTGTCCACACAGGTAGACACGCAGGCATGTGTCTAGGCCATGTGTGACACACGGTCAGCCCCATGGGCGTGTTATTTAGCCGTGTGTCCCCTGCACGTAAAAATTTGCAAGTCAGAATTCATGGTAGTAAACACACGGGCAAAGACACGATCGTGTGTCTCAGCCATGTGGAGGCCACGACCTCTGGCCACGGGCGTGTGCCTTGACCGTGTGCCCTAAATTGGATGCTGATGTCAGAAATAGAATGTCAAGGTTTTAAGACACGGGCTAAGACACGGGCATGTCATGGCCGTGTGAGGGACACGAGCAATGGACACGGACGTATGTTAGGCCATGTGAAAACGCCTATAGGTTCAAATTTAGAACTTAATTCACACGGGCTCGGCGCATGGGCATGCCCCCTTGTGCTTATGCCGTGTGAACCACAAGGGCCATCAGCACGGGCATGACATAATGGCCACACGGGCGTGTGCCCAGTTTCAAGGGTCATTTTTATTAAGTCAATTTAAGGACCTGAGTTGGTTCCGAAAAGTTTCCAATGAAAGTCTGAGGCATCGTAGGCCAATATTAAGGAGTTTAAACAAAGTTAGAAAAAGTTTTAAATTTGATCAAGTCTTGGTGACTCGGAAACATTTGAATGCATGTGTTTAAGTCTAGTAACACCTCATATTCTGTCCCGGCGTAGGGCACGGGTGTAGGGTGCTACGATTGGCAAGTTGTAAATCATATATTAAGTTGTCTTAAAAGAACCAGAGATTATATATTTGTGTATTCTATGGAGAACCTTACTTCTTTTGGATACACAAACTCAAACTTCCAAACCTGTAAAGATTTGAGGAAATCGACATAGGGAAGTGCATTTGTTCTAGGCGGTGGAGCCATAGTATAGAGAAATGTTAATCAAACTTGCAGTGCTGACTCTACTATGAAGGCCGAATATGTGGTTGCTTCTGAGACAATGAAAGAAGTGATATGGTTTCGAAATTTCTTAACCAAACATGAAGTCATTCTTGGTATAGAAAAATAGTAGATAAATAAATAGTAGATGTCGTGAAAGTAACTTCTGACGATGACCTTGTTGATTTGTTTACTAAGACTCTTGTAACTAGGAGTTTTAATAAACACCTTAAGGATATAGGAATGCAAAACATGACACATTTACTTTACTAGGGAAAGTGGGAGATTGTTGGGGAATGTGTCCATATTGTAGTAAACATGTAACTATTTTCTATGTATTTGAATGATGAATAAAAAAAAGTTATTTCACATTTCAATATTATACCTTTTGTGTTTTTGTCTTTTATGTTTTGCATGCATGGCAACTTTGTGAATAGCAAATGTTAGTTCATTGATTGTCTAAGTTCAAACTAATAATAAGTGGCACTATAAGAATGTTTACATTGCAAGAAAGATAACTTGCTTCAATAGATAATCTAAACAAGCTTGTAATCCCGTAAAAGAATCAAAGTGACCATTTAAGTCAAATTCTAAGAAAGGATTGTTATGTCATCTATAATTCCAGTTAGAGAGATGACTAGTATTGTAACACCCCTTACTCGTATCCGACGCCGAAATAGGGTACGAGGCATTACCGGACTTAAACAAACATTCAAATCGAGACATGAATTTCCACTCAAATTTAGAACTTTTCAAAAATATTCATATCGTCCCTTAAACGAGCCTATGAGGCCAAAACATACAATGTAGGTGGTTCGGGACCGAACCGAGAACCTTAAAAATTTTTACAACACTTAAAAAATTTTTCATCAAAATAGGGTCGAAAGCCCATGTGACTTGGGACACGCCCGTATGGGTAGGCCGTGTGATCACACACGCCTATGTCCCTAACCCGTGTAACTCTCTGTTTATGAAGTCATCAACAAATTAAAGTCACACACCCGTGTGCTTAGGTCGTGTGGGCGATTTAATTTTCATAATTTTTCATAAAATAGGTACAAACTTCACAGCCCATGACCTTGGGCCGTGTCATGTACACGGCTAAGACACACAATCGTGTCTCTACTCGTGTGGCCAACTTAAATCTAAAATTTAAGATGCAGGTGGCACACGACCAGATCACACACCCATGGGGCGAGCCGTGTGTCACACACGGCCTAGATACACGTCCGTGTGTCTACCCGTGTGGACAAAAATAAGGCTATTTACCAAGCCATTTTGCCACCCTTATTTGCACCAACCTACACAACAACAAGCAGCACAAATCAAAGTATATACATACAACCAATTCAACCACAACCAAGTCATCCACACATCAATTACATGCTATTTCCTATCTCATACAACATCTCATACTTATCATCTTAAACAATGCAAAATCCACGGTCATGAACGACATCTTCATATTCATATATACTTAACCAATATTAGCCAATTTCAATGGCCATTTACAAAATGAATCATCAACCATTATAAGCCAACACATTTGGCCAAATCGAATATGACACATAAAAAAATAACCAAGTCCCTATACATGCCATAACTCAAAATAATGTAATCATAAGTACCCAAAATGATAATTTGATAGTATGAATGGATCTCCGATCATCTTTGATCCCCGAGCTGGCTTGGTGACACTATAAGACAAGGGCAAAAGAAAGGGGAGTAAGCTTTAAAGCTTAGTAAGTTCCTATGCAAATAATAGGCATCATACACACTTTAGAATAAATTTAACATGAAGTAAATTAACATAAATATCATTAGAAAATTTCATAATCAAACTTAACATAAATGTTATTAAAACCTTAACATCATAACTTACTCAATCATACCACACCGAGGGTTCATAACATAATGAGCTCATTAAGCATGGGTTTTATGTACATACCTATACCAACTTGCAACTTACCATAATCTTTCACAACATATCATAGTCTTTCACAACTTACACATTGCCATTAAGTTTCCCGTTGAACCACTTGGAATACTAAAGGATACTCATGATATCTCACACACATAGTATCATACTAATGCCATATCCAAGATATGGTCTTACATGGGATCTCATATCGATGCCAATAGCCCAGCTATGGTCTTACACGAATCTCATATCGATGTCATATCCCAGATATGGTCTTACATGCAATCTCAACTAACCCTAATGTCATGACATTTGTATCCTAACTATTCCTAAGGTTCAACCGGGATTTTCTTGCTTGTCAAACTTTTTCAATTAGGTTCAAAGAGTAAATTACAATTCATGCGATATTAAAGTAATTAAAGCACAAATAACGATGCATTACTTACATACGAACTTACCTCAGTACAAAAATAGCAGAAAATGATCTAATCGTCAAACACCTTATTCTTTCCCCGATCAAGGTCTGAACTTCATTTTTATTGATCAATAATAGCAGATTTAACTTATGTAATATTCAAATTACTCAAATCAATCCAAAAATCACATTATGGCAAAATTACCTTTTTACCCCTAAAGTTTCACATTTTTACAAATTAGTCCCTATGCTCATAAAATGAAAAGTATTCAATTTCTTTGTGACCCAAGCCTAGCCAAACCATAAACATGCTCATATCAGCCCAAAATTTTCATCAAATTAGATTTTTACTACCCATTTTACAACCTTTTACAAATAGGTAATTTTTAGGTATTTCATGAAAAATCACTAAGTAAAAGTTGTTTATTACGCATCAAACTTTCATTTTCTACCAGTAAACATCAAAACACATGCATGTCACACATGGGTAAATTTTTAAACATGAACCTTACTTCAAAACAATGGTAGAAATGGAAAGATCGGGTGAATACAACTTAAAAAATGTAAAGAGCATTAAAAACAGGGCTAGGATGTACTTACAATCAAGCTTGAAAGATGAAAAAACCCTAGCTATGGAGAGCTTGAAATTTTCAGCCAATGGTTGGAGAAGATGAACAAATTTTGGCTTTATTTTCCCTTTTTATTCTTTTATTTACCAAATGACCAAAATGCCCTTTTTGCCAAACTTTAAAATTTCATCTCGCTATGTCCATTTTTGTCCACTAACTTAAAAATGGTCTAATTATCATATAAGGACCTCTAATTTAAAATCTCATAGCAATTGGACGCCTTTAACATGTAGAACTCAACTTTTGTAGTTTTTACAATTTAGTCCCTTTTACTAAATTGAGTGCCCAAACGTCAAAATTTTTTAATGAAATATTCAAAAAATCATTCCGTGAATTTCATGAAATTATAGACCATAAAAATATAATAAAATTAAATTTTTTTCTAGGTCAAATTTGTGGTCCCAAAGTCACTGTTCCGACTAGCCCCAAAATCGAGTTGTTACAAGTCTTGGCTATCAAAGTAGTTGACTTTATAGGTAGTGACATAAATGTAATCATTAAAAGAATGATGCATTGAATTGGACCCAAGTTGACTTAGTTCTAAATTTTTTTGTGAATTAATTCACTTATAATGTTCGTGGTGTAACTTACCTAAATCTTAAGTTAGTCACTGACCATGTATATGTAACTCATTTGCTTTGATATAAGTGAGGCTTATGATTTAAAGATGATCCAGTCGATACCTGGTATGTTGGTACATGACCTTTTTATGGCATAACTTTACTAGCAAAAATGGAATTCATAAAGACTCAATGATATCCTCTCATTGGTATTGTGCGGATTAATAAATATGGAACGTGGCCACTAGTTGCTTGTTCTCAAACAAACAATTTATCATAGTCATTAGTTGACAGTGATCATATTAATCATTAAGAAGACACAATGGTGACAATGAGATAAAATAGGATTGTATTGAGTGAACGGATTTAACTGAAAGGAATCAAGGATATCACATGAAGGTAGCACACACATGACGGGGTCATTAGAAAAATAGTTGGATGAATTGCTCTTGTAAATACTATACAGTAAGGATTTTTCAATTATGGTACTTATTGTGGACTAACTCCATGATTAAGTAAATTGTGAATTATCGGAACAATGCTTCTGGTCATAATTACAATTACTCGAGTCTACTTGTATATGTCTGATTGGTCCCTTCGCTAGCTCAACAAAAGTTCGATCAGATTGCATTTGAATAAAAGAAATTTCTATAACTTTGGAAATAATTTAATTGAGTCAATTTATTCGATTTCTATGACTTCGGAAATAATTTAATTCAGTCAATTTATTCGATTTTGAATTAAATTAGGTGGTTGTGTGAATTCTTCAATTAGAGAATTGATTAAAGAATTTTCTTGAAATATTAATTTGGAAAATCTCAATGATTTTTTGGATAATTAATTTTGATCAAGTAGAAATAAATTAATCAAATTAATTAAAATAAATATGATATTTTTAGAAAATAATTTTCAAGTTTAACTATTGGCCTAATAGGTAATTGAACTTGAAAATTGAACCCAATATCGAAAATTGAACCTGAGAACCAAAACCTGAGACTAAAACCCAAAAATTGTTAGAACCAGGCCTTCTGTATGAAACTAGATCGACAGTCCAACCAGTGGTTGGATCAGACCAAACCGAACAGTAGCAACCAAATCGGCCCAGCCCATTTGGGTAAAACGGCGACGGTTCGGGGTGTCAGGGGGAACTTGCACCAGCTATGGCACCACCAGGTACGAAAGCTACCACATCGGTGATCTGAAAGTTGACAGATGGTCAGTAGCAGTGGTTCTTCGATGGTAAAGAAATGGAAAAATTATACTCCTAATGGGACTCTACCGGGTAACTTGATTTCAAATTAACTTTACCAAAGATAGTATTGTTTTAATGAATTTAATATTAAATTCAATTTAATATTTATCTAGATAATATTTTTTTTAATTTAATAGTAATATGAGATATTAAATTTAATTTAACATTTATCTTGATAATATTTTATTAATTTAATGTTAATGTGATTAATTCTAATCCTAGTTGAACTCGCTCTAAACTCTCCCTATATAAAGAGAGTCTAGGTCATTATTCACATACACTTGAATTGATGAAAAGTTGTAGAGAGAAATTTTTTAAAGAAATTGTTTCAAAAAATTTCTAGAGATTTTTTTATATTTTCAACTTGAACCCAAAAGTTTAGTGAAATTATAAAGTTGCCCCACTAGTAATTTTGGAAAAAAAATTCCTGATTCGAAGTGAGCCCACTATAACGCCCTAAATAATTTATTTCTGTTTCTGTAAATTTTGACACAAGTATGTATCTGCTTCAGTAGTTAAGTGTCTTGAGTGTATGTGAGAGGTCTTGGGTTCAATTTGCACTTTTGGAAAAACTTTGTTATTTTAGATCCAATGCCTTACTCTTGTTGAGTGGGCTTATATAAAATTGTCAGTTAATTTATATCAAAATGAGCCTACTAGTTCAAGTGGTAAGGGAGCTAGAGTGTTGGAGATCCTATGTTCAAATCCCTATGCGAGCATAGATGTTATTTTTGCTCGGTTGTCTGATAGAGTTTCGGTAGAGCTAAAATTCTGAGGTGATTGTGAGTTAGTGGGTGTAGTGGGATCATAATTGAAGTGATTTTTGTTTTTATTTTTTATTTTATTAAATATTTTTCAAAATTCCTCTTTCTCTTTCCAAGAAAAACTGATGTCAATTTTGTTTTGCCTTTCTCTATTCTTTTTGTTCTTCTTTTCTTTTGTTACTTCCTTCTAATCTATTTTGATCTATCGTCAAATCTCTATATCTTACTTTTATGTATTCTTTCAGTTGTTTGGTAAGTGGGATTCTAGTATGGCTGTTGTTTTCGATTTCCAAATTGTCGATTGGAACTTATTTTCTATTTTGGCAGTAGTGAATAGTGAAGAATGGGGCTTTTCTCTTACAAAATCGTAGTAGAAATAGTTCAGGGTGTTGAGGTACGTGATGAATGCTTGAATTGAACTGTTGTCAATTTCGTGGTTACGGTTTAATCATGAATTAAGATTGATTTTGTGAGTTTGGTTTGTATATTTTAGGATCTGGTGGTTCAGGTGTGTTCTCGAATCAAAACTGAACAGGTGTGTTCCCAAAATGTAGAAAATCGAGCTTTGACAAAAGCCAAAAAAAACCATATTGTCGACACCACACGGGCTTGTGCCTTGCTGTGTGCGAGACATGGCCGTGTGACTGATGAAGGTGCGGCCATGCGCAAGACACAGCCATGTGGTGATGTGGGTGTGGCCGTGTGGGCCACATGGGCTAGGCCAAATAGGACGTTTGGGTTTTGGGCCAGGCCGTGTGGGCCACACGGGTGAGGCCAATCTAGGCATGTGGGCCATACGGGCATGTGGACCCACACGGGAATGCAGGCCCATATTTCTAAAATTTTTCCTAGGGTTGCACGGGATCCAATCGATTGTGGGCCTATAGTAGGGTCGGTAAGGGCTAAACAAACCTTAGATTATGTGATCTGATATTCTGATAGTTTGCTTTGAGTAGGACACTATTATGCATGTCTTATTATTTTGCTATATATATCTGATATCTGTGTGCGAGCATGTTAAACAAGATATTTCTGCATTTGTAATCTATAATTATGTTTAGGGTGGGGATTTTATACGTAGAGAAAGTGTTCCGTATGGCGACCTACGCCTATATTCTGACAGTTTGGTTGCATATTATCTAATATGTGTCGTAATGACACAATATGGTGTGTAGGGATAGGTGGGTGTTTTTAACCCCTCATGGTGTGATAGGATGGTTGGAGTTGGTGTTTAGAGGGTGGGGATAGGATTTTGTATATCTATTATGCATATTTGATTCTGTAATCTGTATCTGTAAAGGACTTAGGTCCGAATTTGAATCTAATTGTATATGTGATTTCTGTATGATTATCATGTCTATATCTGTTGGGTTACACACTGAGTTTACGAAACTCACTTATGTCTATCTGTTCTATTTAGGTAATCCACAGATGTAGGCAGATCGGTGTAGCGGAATCTTGCGGTGACCACTAGACTATGATCAGACTTTAAATAAAGGTTTTTAATTTACTTTGAGGATTATTTTTGGAGTTTTGTAATAATTGGACTCTCCGGACTGTTTGGTTAAATTTTGGGATTTGAATTTTTGTTTTAACACTTTATTTGTGACAGTTATCTAAAGACATGGTTTTTACTAAAACAAAGGTTTTCCAAAAATACGAATAGGATTTTCAAATGTAACGTTTTCTACGATTTCAGCTGTAAATTACGCTTTGGCAAATAAATAAATTGAATAACGCTTTCGAAAATATATATAAATGAATATGAGTAAAACTTGAATGATTTGTCGAAACAACTCAGTTTTCAAAACCCTTCTTTGTGACACCCCCAGATTCGGCTATAATGTCTAGGTCGGGTTTGGGGTGTTACACCCACACTCAGCAAACATGAGCTTGGGGATAACGAAGAAGACTACTCGATCGAAATTTTTATCCTAGATGAATCAAAAGGTACAAATTTTGATTAAAGTGTTTATGGCTTTAGATAGCACAACCATGTTCTTGTTTAAGAAAAAAGTTTTAAACTCTAATTTTTCCTTAAACCTATTTTCTGTTACGTTTTCCAAACCCGATCTGCCAAAAAATGGACTTGGATGTATAGGCAAACTAAAAAAAACCAAGGTAGCTTGTATGAGCATAACTGCACCACATCAAAGCACCAAAGTGAAAAAGTTCGTAGGCATCAATGTATATATATACAAATACATCCTCTACTACACCAAAGCCTCTATACAAACAAATAATACTCAGTGATTCACAATAGATGCTGGATCTCAATATAACCTACGATAATCTCCATATCATCAATATTTCGTACAATAGCACAAATGACCATATTGGCATGTCAATCATATCTTGACCATTTACTAAGTTCACATGGGAATCAATCACATATATTAAGATATTCCTACCCTGTACCATTCACATTTACATATCATACCTTGTAATTGTCACATTTGCATTTTCATACTCTGTAATCATTCATATTATCATTTTAATACACTATATTAGCACATATCAATTACCAATCCCATTTCATTCCAATTCACATCTAATTTATATTCATCATCAACGCACAAATATTTCATATCATATAGAATATTTCAATCCATTCTCATCTTACACATCATGTCCCCACTAAATTATACTAATATGACATGAATATGAAAATAAAACTAAAATCTTGCGTCACTCGTTGACAACTCTATCTTTTTCTTTCCCTCTCGACGACTTGATGTCATCTTTAACTACAATCGATAATTAATAAAGGAAAAATATTAAAATTTATCCAAATCACATTTAATTATAAGGTTAACTATATTTTACATTTTATTCAATTTAGTCCCTAAATTCAAGATAAGCATATCTTTTAGTATCAAGTTTCGGATCAAAATCTAATTTCACATTCTTTCATTAAGGACCTCATATTTTCTATTTATAACGTAATCTCTTGATAGGTTTTTAGTTATTCATTTTGGTTCCTAATGTTACTAAGTTACTAATAAGCTAAATTAGTTTTATGATCTAGTCTTTTTCATGATCTAAGCTTAATATCTATCAAATTCAAGCCTAACTTAACAATTTCTCTTTAATGACAGTTTGTTAAAAACTCAACAATTGAAAAAGCTGATACATGGGCTAGCTAAATCAAGCTACCATGATCATAAATCTATAAAAATTAAAGAAAATAGCTTGAAATCTTACTTTATTTTTAAATGGTCGAATGTAGAAATGCCTTAGATATTTCTTCTTTGTTTTTCTTTATTTTTGGACGACGTGAGAAGAAATGAAGGAAATGATGCTTTCATTACACTAATTTTAGCTTATATACTTAGATTAAGAATTAATTAATTTAATTTAATCTATTAAAATATGTTTAATTCTTTAATGAATTTTACTGATCAAGATGAGTGGATTTCCATGAAATTCCACTAACCGATGAAGAAAATTGGTTTAATAACTATTTTGGTCTTTTGGATATTTGCAATTTAAGTCCCCAAGCTTTATCTTAATTAAAACTTAATAACAATTGGGCTTTTACAATTTAGTCCCTAAGCTTTAATTGACCATATTTTTTACAAAACTACTTAACTGAACTTTAATATATTTTCATAGTAACTCCGATAAATATTCCTATTTTATATTTACAGACTTAGTTTATGAAAATGAGGTTTCAAAACTATATTTTTTGACACCACTAATAACCAAGTGTTACATGATTACCTAAGGTTTAACTATTATTATAATACGAAAAGAAAACTTATAATAGTAGGTAATCTAAATTTTCCAGAGTCCACAGTCTCGGATTGAGAAAATGATTTAATAATAAAGGATTATTATGTCATCTATAAGTCCAAATGGGGAGATAACTTGTCTTGGCTATCGGAGCTGGATTGACCCCCAAAAATAGACACATAGATGTGACTATTTGGGCAAACAATACATTAGATGAAACCCAAGTTGAATTTATCATAAATCTATGCATGCATTTATTCACTCATGACATCAGAGTGTGACTTGCCTAAATCATGAGTAAGTGGATGACCATGTGCATGTAACTCATGAGCTTTGATGTATTGAAAATATATGCTCTCATGGTAGTGGGTCGAAGGTTGGTTTGTTAGGTACATGACTTATGCATTATATGAATTCACTCATAATATTGAAATCATAGCTTGATAAAAAGAGTAAATAATATCCTCTAATAAACATTATGTGGATTATGGAAATAGAGCCTACGTAGGGGTCATTTATCTAGGACAAATTATCTTATCATTAGTAGTATGAGTAATGGTCATTTTCATTATGGAAGATATAATGGTGACCATGGGATGAAATTGATCAAAATAGGTGAATGGATATATTAAAAGCCTAAGTTCAATAGGTAATAGAGGTGAAAGCTAGCATGTTGGGTATACGACTTCTGTATGACATAGCATGTATCTATTGTTAGGTATACAAAAATGAGATTCATAACCCAATAAAGGATAAATATTGAAAAAAGAAATGTTAAGTTCAAGTGAAGAGAATAGGTAAGTGCTTAATTGAATTTAAGTTTGTTTATTTTAAATAAGATGTTTAAGTATGCATCTAATATAATGTTTATTAAAGTGGAGTGAAGATACTAATTAAAGTTTAGTTCTAAAGTGAATAGACATAGTGTAGTGAAATTGTTGTAGAGAGGACTAAATTGAATATTGTGTAAAAATTCAACATGTGAATAAATATTATAATAAAATGATTTAAATGAAGTGTTAAGTGATAGTAAATAAAGTGTGAAGTGATATGATAGTGACTATAGAATTTTCATGAATCAAGGGACTAAATTATAAAATATTCAAAAGTTATTGTGTATGCTTAAATTGTGAAATAAATATTTAAGTAAAGTGTTATATGAATTCAAGTGCTACATGAAAGTGAAATGAAATTTAATGTGTTAATTGTTGTGCATATATGTTATGTTTGTGTTTTTATGAATTGTAAACAAAGTGACTGTGAAATGAAAATATAGTGTATGTGTTTATGGGATTCAAAGTAATTGTGAAATTTATGATTGTGAATAAAGTGATATTTTTTATATGTGAAGTGATTATGGAGTTGAGATGGGCTAGGGGTTTGGATTAGAACTGAGCTAGTGGTGTGGGGGTTCCGGAAGAGATTAGAAGAGGAGTATTGGGATATGTGATGTGTTTAAAGGATTTCTTGTATATTTCCTTAAGTTCTCGTTATCAAAGTTCTATTATAGGTCGAGAGTTCGTGTTTGGCCTAGATCTTTGCAAAAGTATCAAAATATCATTTATTTAAGTGTTATAGTGATAAAAATGTTACGGTGATATATATGTTTCAAAAATAGAGGTGAATTAAGTGTTAAGTGATTTTGTTAAATTTGTGAATTGAGAAAGAAATTTTAATATGTTAAAGTGAAAACTATAAATTATAAATTTAATTTAAATGATTTTATGTTTTAAAAATCAATTAAAAGTTTAAGTATATTAGTGAAAGAAATTGTGTGAATAAATATTATTAAAATTAATTAAATTGATATATATATATATATATGATAAGATTGAATTTAGTTGAGTACATATTAAGTTATTCACATAGCTTAACATGTTTCTTTAAACACGTAGGTGAAAACAGATTGAAGGTACGTGAACTACTTCTTCACTAGGATTGTTACTTCAACTTGGATCATATCACTAATCCAAACTATAAGAAAAAAATCTTTTTGGTATATATAGAAAATTTGGACTTTAGAGATGACATGTACTTAGGTTTGATAGTGTAAATATAAAATATAATTGTATATCAAAACTGTTATAAAGCAAGTATATGAATGTGATTTCAAAAGATAATTATAAACTTACATGTAACACCTTTTGTTCGGATTTGTTATAAGATCAGGTAAGTGGTGTTAAAATTCTGTTGACTAAAAAGGAGACCCTTAAATAGCATGAATAGGTTTTGTATGCTAATTGAAAAAATAATATGCATTGAATTTTTTTGAAAGTTTAATTTATTAAATGTGTTTTATAACAATTAATAGAAGCATTTAATCGAGCTTTTTTTAAAGTGATAAAGCATTGAAAAGAATAAATAAATTAGGGGTTACTTATTAATAGAAAATGCATTCAATTTGTCATCAATTTAATAAATCATAATAGTTTAAATTATTTAATTTTATTATTAGTTAGGATATGGTTATTGTAACACCCTGAATTTGGGCCTAGAAGTTTTGGGCCTTGAGCATGGGAGCGGTTGAAGGCAGCTTATAATATTTTGTTGTGCTTGTAAATTTCGTTAATGAAGGCCTGTTTTAGTGGTTAAGTGTGTTGAGAAGTGTTGGAGAAGTCCTGGGTTCAAATCTGGACTCTAGCAAAAATTTTGGTTTAAGGTGAATCAAACCCTGGGTGTAGTAGGTAGGCCTTAAGAATATTGTTGGGGAAATTGTGCCACAAAAAGCCTTGTGGTCTAGTGGCAAAGTAGCGCCACATAAGAGGCAGGAAGGTTGTGTTATAGAGGTGGCAAGGAGGTCCAGGGTTCGAATCCCATGGCAAGCAAAGAGCATTTATTTTGCTAACAGGGGGCGGCAAGAGTTGGTGTTGAATTTAAACTCTGATGATGGAGGGATCCCACATCGGGAAGCTAACATAAGAGTGGATGCGAAGTTGCCTTTAAATAAAGAGAACCATGAGGAGAGTAAAGGTACCTTTCTTGGCTGATCCCTTTCGCTTTATGGCGTGCTCGTTTGGGTTAGGCGTCGGCTAAGAGTGCTCGAAGCGTGGATTAACTCCAATCTCCAATCAGGTGTGTATTTCTCGCTACTTTAGCTGTAGGATGGCTACTTCGGGCCATGTGGGCCCAATGGGCCTTCGAGCCCAATTGGATAAGTTGTTTGATTGTGTAGTAAATATTGGACTAGGCTAGGTGAATCTCATATCTGTGACTAGATTTGGGCTAAAAGGGCCACACGAGTGTGTGGGCCCATTTAGGCCGAGAATAGGCTTTAGGGCCATTCTTATTGTTATCACTGTTTAGAATACTTTAGTTTACCAAATTACCAAAATACCTCTGGTTTGTAAAATTACTAAAATACCCTTGGTTTATAAAATCGCCAAAATACCCTTGGCTTATAAAATCAACAAAATACCCCTAGTTTGTAGTTTTTTCGCAATACCCCTGTAGGGTAGAATTACCGGAAAACCCCTGTAGGGTAGAATTAACAGAATACCCCTGTAGGATAGAATTACCGAAATACCCCTGTAGGGTAGAATTACTGGAATACCTCTGTAGGGTAGAATTACCGAAATACCCCTGTATGGTAGAATTGCAGAAATACCCCTGTAGGGTAGAATTACAGAAATACCCCTATAGGGTAGAATTACCGAAATACCCCTATAGGGTAGAATTACCGGAATACCCCTGTAGGGTAGAATTATCGGAATACACCTATAGGGTAGAATTACTGAAATACCCCTGTAACGTAGAATTATCGCAATACCCCTGTAGGGTAGAATTATCGCAATACCCCTGTATGGTAGAATTACCGAAACACCCCTGTAGGGTAGAATTACTAAAATACCCCTGTAGGGTGGAATTACCGAGATACCTTGTGGGGTAAAATTACCATTTTGGCCGTAAGGTGTTAAATGACTTCTTTGCCCTTGTGGCCAAGTGACTAACTTGGACTGTGTGGTTAAAGAATTTGATTGTGAATATATGTTGGTATATGAATGACTTGACTGTGATTGTTTGATTCAAATATGGGCATGACATTCTGCATACATGACATGTTGCATGGGTTGGGATTTTGTACGGAGGAAGATCTGATCTGTTAGGATCGCATGGTTGCTTGACGACTATGGATCCACCGAAGGCTTAAGAGCCGTATATTCGTACTAATTTGATAAGGTCGCACGGGTCGCCCAATACGACTGTGGACCGATCAATGGCGGAGTGCTGATCATATTTACTCGAGGCTGTGTGCCGACTATATTACCGTCGCTGATGGCTATGTGCCTAACATGATACAGCTACCGATGGCTTAAAGCCTTCTGATTATGGCTTTGTGTCAACCTACATATGGCTCTGTGCCAACCTGATTATGGCTGTGTGCCAAACGTATTTGCCTAAGCCTATGTGCCAATATATGGTTATTGACAACTCTGTGTCGATCACATTTACCTATGGCTGTGTGCCAGTTATGTTACTCTAGTTGATGGCTATGCGCCTAACATAATACAGTTATCGATGGCTTTGTGCCACGTATTCTGTTAAGTGGCTTTGCCACATTATCTGTTTCTGGTGGCTATGCCACAAATATCTGTTTTGAGCCTTGAGCATGGGAGCGGTTGAAGGCAGCTTATAATATTTGGTTGTGCTTGTAAATTTCGTTAATGAAGGCTTGTTTTAGTGGTTAAGTGTGCTGAGAAGTGTTGGAGAAGTCCTGGGTTCAAATCTGGACTCTAACAAAAATTTTGTTTTAAGGTGAATCATACCCTGGGTGTAGTAGGTAGGCCTTAAGAATATGTTGAGGAAATTGTGCCACAAAAAGCCTTGTGGTCTAGTGGCAAAGTAGCGCCACATAAGAGGCAGGAAGGTTGCGTCATAGAGGTGGCAAGGAGGTCTAGGGTTCGAATCTCATGGCAAGCAAAGAGCATTTATTTTGCTAATAGGGGACGGCAAGAGTTGGTGTTGAATTTAAACTCTGATGATGGAGGGATCCCACATCGGGAAGCTAACATAAGAGTGGATGCGAAGTTGCCTTTAAATAAAGAGAACCTTGAGGAGAGTAAAGGTACCTTATAAAGAGAACCATGAGGAGAGTAAAGGTACCTTTCTTGGCTGATCCCTTTCGCTTTATGGCGTGCTCGTTTGGGTTAGGCGTTGGCTAAGAGTGCTCGGAGCGTGGATTAATTGCAATCTCCAATCAGGTGTGTATTTCTCGCTACTCTAGCTGTAGGATGGCTACTTCGGGCCGCGATGAGCAGAAAAGGGCCATGTGGGCCCAATAGGCCTACGAGCCCAATTGGATAAGTTGTTTGATTGTGTAGTAAATATTGGACTAGGCTAGGTGAATCTCATATCTGTGACTAGATTTGGCCTAAAAGGGCTAAACGAGCGTGTGGGCCCATTTGGGCCGAGAATAGGCTTCAGGGCTATTCGTATTGTTATTCCTGTTTAGAATACTTTAGTTTACCAAATTACCAAAATACCCCTGGTTTGTAAAATTATTAAAATACCCTTGGTTTATAAAATTACCAAAATACCCCTGGTTTATAAATCAACAAAATACCCCTGGTTTGGAAAATTATCGCAATACCCCAGTAGGATAGAATTACCGGAATACCCCTGTAGGGTAGAATTACCAGAATACCCCTGTAGGGTAGAATTACTGGAATACCCCTGTAGGGTAGAAATACCGGAATACCCCTGTAGGGTAGAATTACCGGAATACCCCTGTAGGGTAGAATTACCGAAATACCCCTATAGGGTAGAATTACCGAAATACCCTTGTAGGGTAGAATTACCGGAATACCCCTATAGGGTAGAATTACCGGAATACCCCTGTAAAGTAGAATTATCACAATACCCTTGTAGGGTAGAATTACCAAATACCCCTGTAGGGTAGAATTACTGAAACACTACTGTAGGGTAGAATTATTGAAATACCCCTGTAGGGTAAAATTACCGAAATACCCTTATAGGGTAGAATTACTGAAATACCCCTGTAGGGTAGAATTGCTGAAATACCCTTATAGGGTAAAATTACCGAAATACCCCTATAGGGTAGAATTATCACAAAACCCCAGTAGGGTAGAATTACTAAAATACCCCTGTATGGTATAATTACTAAAATACCCCTGTAGGGTGGAATTACCGAGATACCTTGTGGGGTAAAATTACCATTTTGGCCCTAAGGTGTTAAATGACTGTTTTGCCCTTGTGGCCAAGTGACTAACTTGGACTGTGTGGTTGACGAATTTGATTGTGAATATATGTTGGTATATGAATAACTTGACTGTGATTGTTGATTCAAATATGGGCATGACATTCTGCATACATGAAATGTTGCATGGGTTGGGATTTTGTACGGAGGAAGATCTGATCTGTTAGGATCGCATGGTTGCTTGACGACTATGGATCCACTAAAGCTTAAGAGCTGTATATTCGTGCTGATTTGATAAGGTTGCACGGGTCACCAAGACGACTGTGGACCGATTAATGGCTGAGTGCCGATCATATTTACTCGAGGCTGTGTGCCGACTATATTACCGTCGCTGATGGCTATGTGCCTAACATGATACAGCTACCGATGGCTTAAAGCCTTCTGATTATGGCTTTGTGTCAACCTACATATGGCTTTGTGCCAACCTGATTATGGCTGTGTGCCAAACGTATTTTCCTAAGGCTATGTGCCAATATATGGTTATTGACGACTCTGTGTCGATCACATTTACCTATGGCTGTGTGCCAGTTATGTTACTCTAGTTGATGGCTATGCGCCTAACATAATACAGTTATCGATGGCTTTGTGCCACGTATTCTGTTAAGTGGCTTTGCCACATTATCTGTTTCTGGTGGCTATGCCACAAATATCTGTTCTGGTGGCTCTGCCACAATATCTGTATCTGGTGACTCTGTCACAATATCTGATAATTGAGCAGCAATGCTATAACTGTGGAGTGCAGGGCTGGGTGGGTTGAGCTATTCCCCACATGGAGTGTAGGGCTGGTACGGGTGGAGTGTAGCGATTGGTTATAGGCTGGATTGGGTTGGGATTGCATTCACATTCTGATTTTTGATTCTGTTACCTGATACTGATTCTGATTTTGATTCTGTTACCTGATATTGATTTT